>NC_064639.1:940865828-941168858 GCF_023864345.2 Schistocerca serialis cubense | reverse complement strand
TAAGCTGTAATTAAATGAATATGGTATTTCTCCTCATTTTTCCGTGGTGATCACGTGCAGAGAAAAATTAATTATCAGAGGAAATGAAGTCTGCCACGGTACTTTTTGTAACTTAAAAGCGTTAATAGTGGGAAGTTCTCATGTTTGATTATCTTACGTCGCCACTATCGAAATCTGCCAGGAAGTTTCATACAGATTTGTCGGTGGACGAACCACCTTCTTTATCGCAAACGGGGACAACATAGTCCGTGGAACTCGACGTTAGCTGCTTCTTAACTGACATTGTGTCAGGATTAGTGCTTGGCGGTTGGCTACAATGAAATTAACAGTGGTCGCCGTCGATTGTTAGCACTGTTGCTGCCGTAGTATCAAAAACTCCACAGTTAGGGTAATAAAAAAACGATCCTGATGAACCGGAGATCCAGATTAATGAAGGTCGAGAAAACAAGATTGAACATGATCACTACTACCCACAATCAGACCACAGCCGGTTCGAGAACACTTTTACACACAAGCTACGTATTATTTAGTATCGCTCTACGCCCGTCCGTTTTGAAACATCAGCTGCCTTTACTTAGAAATAAATCTAAATCTAGTTATCGAAAAACCGGTTGTTTTCTCTTTTAAAATAACTACTGCATAGACATTCCTCTGCAAGAGTAACAAATTATTGAATCCTATTCCAACTGTAAATTAAAAGATGAAACAATTCATTTTAATTTCAGGTAATTTTTTAGATCTTTAAAAGCTTTTTGTGAAAGCAGAGACAACTAGGCATATTGTATTGTACTAATATCAATTAAAATTATGCTACCTATGAAATTACGTGGAAGGATAAAAACCATCAGCCTTGCAACTGATTTGATGCGGCCCGCCACGAATTCCTCTTTTGTACTTGCAGTATACGTCCTCAATTATTTGCTGGATGCATTCCAATCTCTGTATTCCTCTACAGATTTTGCCCTCTATAGCTCCCTCTAGTACCAAGGAAGTCATTCACTGATATCCTAACGTATGAGGGTAATCCCAAAAGTAAGGTCTTCTATTTAAGTTCATAGACCTGTTTATTTCTACAATGATTTACATCAGTTTACAGCCTGAACATTTAGCTATTTTTCGACATAATCACCATTTCTGTCGAAGCATTTTTGTAGACGCTGTGGCAGTTTTTGTATGCCCATGTCATACCAGCTCGCCGCCATGCTGTTCAGAAAGTTATGAACCTCTTCTTTCATCTCGTCGTTGGAGCTGAATCGCTTTCCGGTCAAATGCTCTTTTAAGCTAGGGAACAGGTGATAGTCACCTGTCCTGTTCGGCTGCAAGGCGGTTAATAAATGGGCGGGAAGCATCAACTCGTTGCCGCATGTGGTCCTGTCAGCATGCGTGGCACCCATCTTGCGCACACCTTTCGGTAGTTCAGTGTTTCCGTTAAAATTCTGTGAGTGGTGCTTCGGGAAAATTCGGGAACCAACGTGCAGAGATCATCCAGGATGACCCGCCGATCTTCACGCATGCTTTGCTCAACCTTCAACGCTGTCTCCTCAGAAATTAATGGACTCCCCCTCCTTTGTTCGTCGTGAATTTCGGTCCGACCAGCTGCAAACTCTCTACACCACTTACGAACATTTTTGACATCATGAACGACTCACCATACACTTCCGTCAATTGGCGATGGATTTCAATCGGCGCACTGCCCTTTGCGTTCAAAAAACGAATAACAGCGCGCAAATCGCACTTGGTGGTAACATCCAACGGGAGCTCCATTCTCAACGGCTGCCAAGCCAAGACTGAGCGCCTCAGTACGCCGTGCGCATGTTTACACACAGCGCGTGAAGCACTCTTCGTAACAGTGTGACCAATTCCCGTACAAACAGAGTTCTGTACGTATGACAAAATAGGAGACCTTACTTTTGGGATTACCCTCGTATGTCGTATCATCCTGTCCCCTCTCCTTGTCAGTGTTTTCCAAAGTCGGTATAAATTTGAAAACTGAATAAATCACTGAATAATGTAGATAGAGAGGTGCAAATCGACACACAGGCTTGGAATGACATGGGGTTTTATTAGAACAATAAAATACAAAAGTTCTGATCAGAATAGCAATAATTAGCATAACAAAGTAAGACAAAGCAAAGATGATGTTGATTACAGGAAATACTCAATATGTCCACCATCATTCCTCAACAATAGCTGTAGTCGAGGAATAATGTTGTGAACAGCACTGTAATTCATGTCCGAAGTTATGGTGAGGCATTGGCGTCGGATGTTGTCTTTCAGTATCCCTAGAGATGTCGGTCGATCACGATACACTTGCGACTTCAGGTAACCTCAAAGCCAATAATCGCACGGACTGAGGTCTGGGGACCTGGGAGGCCAAGCATGACGAAAGTGGCGGCTGAGCACACGATAATCATCGAACGATGGTCGCAAGAGATCTTTCACGCGTCTAGCAATATGGGGTGGAGCGCCAACCTGCAAAACATCGTACGTTCCAGCAGGTGTTTATCAGGCAGGCTGGGGATGATGCTATTCTGTAACACATCGGCGTACCTCTCACCCGTCACGGTAGCAGTTACAAAACCAGAATCACACATTTCCTCGAAGAAAAAAGGCCCGCTAACGGTAGATTGGTAAATCCAACCCATACCGTGACTTTCTCGTCGTGCAATGGAGTTTCCACGACAATTCTAGGATTTTAGGCAGCCCAAATTCTGCACTTGTGGGCGTTGACAGACCCTCGGAGCGTGAAATGAGCTTCGTCGGTCTACAACACGTTACTCAGCCAATCGTCATCTTCCGCCATCTTTTGAAACGCCCACACCGCAAATACCCTCCGCTTCACTAAATCGCCTGGATTTTGTACGGATAGCATCGGAGGGTACGCCTCAGTGCCAACCAAATAGTAGTGTATGGAATGCCGGTGCGACGTGCGACTGCACAAGCACTGACTTCCCCGTGCATAGACGAACCCGCTACAGTCTCCATTGCTTCCTGAACTGTCTCAGCAGCATTACGCCTTGTGCTAGGTCGGCCACTACGGGGTCTATCGTCTAAACAACCCGTGGCTTCGAACTTCGAAATCATTCTCGCCACAGCTGCATTTGTCAACGGACCTTTACCCATTTGAATCTCCTTCCTATGGCGATAGGATCGTAACGCTGAACTAGTACATTCCCCATTCCGATAATATAGCTTCACTAAAAGCGCCTTTTCAGGCAACTACAACATGCTGCGACTGCTGGCGCATCTGATTCTCTCTCTCATTACAGCTCCTTTTATACACGATTGTTATGCGCAGTCACTGACGTTTTGCTGTCCAGCGCCATCTGTCGGACATTTTATGAACTTTGTTTTTTTGTGGTTGTAATAAAACCCCATGTCATTCCAAGCATGTGTGTCAATTTTTACATCTCTATCTACATTATCCCGTGGTTTATTAAGTTTTCGTGACCATCAATTCCGATGTTAAGTTTCTCGCTGTCCTCATTTCTGCTACTTCTCATTACTTTCATCTTTCTTCGATTTACTCCCAATCCATATTCTGTATTCATTAGACTTTTCATTCCATTCAGTAGATCTCGTACTTTTCGTCACTTTCACTCAGAATATCAATGTCATCAGTGAATCGTATCATCGATACCCTTTCACCTTGAATTTTAATTCCACTCCTGAACGTTTCTTTTATTTTCATCATTGCTTCTTCGTGCACAGACTGAACAGTAGGGGCGAAAGAATACATGCCTCTCTTACACCCTTTTTAATCTGAACACTTCGTTCTTGGCTCTTGTACATATTGTCTGTCCATATTTCTCTACAGCTTACCCCTACGTTCCTCAGAATTTCGAACATCCAGCACCACTTTACACTGCCGAACGCCTTTTCCAGGTCGACAAATCCTTCGAACGTTTCTTGATTTTTGTTTAGTTTTGTTTCCATTATGAACGCAACGTCAGAATTGCCTCTCTCGTGCCTTTACTTTTCCTAAAACCAGAGTGGTCGTCATTTAATACATCCTCAATTTTGTCTTCCATTCTTCTGTATACTATTCTTGTCAGCAGCTTGGATGCGTGGGCTGTTAAGCTGATTGTGCTATAAATCTCGTACTTCTCAGCTCTTGCAGTCTTCCGAATAATGTGGACGATATTTTTCCGAATGTCAGATGGTATGTTGCCACAATCATACATTCTACACACCAACGTGAATAATCGTTTTGTTGCCACTTCCCCCAAAGATTTTAGAGATTTTGACGGAATGTTATCTATCCCTGCTGCCTTATTTGATCTTAAGTCCTCCAAAGCTCTTTAAATTCTGTTTCTAATACTGGACCGCTTACCTTTTCTAAATCGACTCCTGTTGCTTCTTCTATCACATCAGACAATCTTCCCCCTCACAGAGGCCTTCAATGTACTCTTTCCACCTATCCGCTCTCTCCTCTCGATTTAACAGTGGAATTCCTGTTGCACTTTTAATGTTACAACCCTTGCTTTTAATTTCAGCATAGGTTGTTTTGACTTTCCTATATACTGAATCAGTCTTTCCGATAATCATTTCTGTTCGATTTCGTCACATCGTTCGTTTTGTCTTAGTTTCCCTGCACTTCCTATTTACTTCATCTCTCAGCGACTTGTATTTCTGTATTCCTGAATTTCCCTGAACATTTTTGTACTTCCCCCTTTCATCGATCAACTGAAATATTTCTTCTGCACCCCTTCGCAGTTACCTTCTTTGTACCTATGTTTTCCTTTCCAACATCTGTGACTGACATTTTAAAGACCTCCATTCCTCTTCAACTGTACTGCCTACTGAGCTATTCCTTATTGCTATATTTATGGCCTTAGAGAACTTCAAGCATATGACGTCATTCCTTAGTACTTACGTATCCCATTTCTTTGCGTGTAGATCCTTCCTGACCAATCTCTTAAAATTCAGGCTACTCTTCATCACTACTACATTGTGATCAGAGTCTATATCTCCTCCTAGGTACGCCTTACAATCCAGTATCTGATTTCGTAATCTGTCTGATCATGACGTAATCTAACGGAAATCTTCCTGTATCATCTGGCCTTTTTCAAGTTTTAGTGTTAGTGATTCATTTATCACGGACATCGGAGAACAGATGGTACTTAGGAGTCTTGCCTGTGCGCCCCCTGGCTTTCCAGGCAGTAACTGTGCGTTTTTAAAGGTGAACAGTGTTTGGAACAGTCATTCTATGGTAAAGGCATGTACCAGAACCGAGTTCGTACTCTTGTTGAACAATTACAGCGATTTGAACGGGATTCCATCTTAGGTCAGCGGGAAGCTGGTCGGATGCATCGACAGACTGCTGCCCCTGTTGGGCACAGTGTATCGGTGGTGTGTTTCTGTTTTCAGCAGTGATATATGTCCATGCCAATTAGACCAGATTTTGGACGTTCGTGTACTACACAAGCTCGTCAAGATCGACGCATTGTGCGAAAAGCAGTGGCCGACCAAACATCGTCCGGGGAAGAAATTCTGTCAGATTTTCCACCTGCTGTGTCACCGATAACCAATGGGAACCATCTGCTTGCAGCAGGACTAAGATCACCTATGCCGCTGGCCAAGCTACCACCGACACGGAGACACTGCCAAGCACGGCCACTCTGTTGTCGTGAGAGAGTCGACTGGACAGTGGAATGACAGTCTGTCGTCTTAAGTGATGAGACTGGGTTCTGTCTGTATGTGAGTGATGGACGTACACGTGTCGGCGTAGACCTGGTGAGTGGGCTACTCTGGAGTGCAGCCGCAAACAACAGATCCCACCCCATGCCTAATTTTGTGAGGGAGCCATCAGTTACAACTAGCGGTCACATTTGGTGTTTCTGCAGCGCAAAGTGACTACATTGCGCAGGCCGGGGTGGCCGAGCGGTTCTAGGCGCTACAGTCTGGAACCGCGCGACCGATATGGTCGCAGGTTCGAATCCTGCCTCGGGCATAGATGTGTGTGACGTCCTTAGGTTAGTTAGGTTTAAGTAATTCTAAGTTCTAGGGGACTGATGACCTCAGAAGTTAAGTCCCATAGTGCTCAGAGCCATTTGAATCATTTTTTTTTTTACTACATTGCACAGGCTGTCATCCCCATGCTGGTACCAGGAAGGTGTTGTGCTTTCTCAGCATGATGATGCACGACCACATACGGCCGCTGCTATGCAACGTGCCCTTCATGGTGTACAACTGCCCTGGCCAGCAAGATCTCCAAATCTCTCGGTAATTGAGCACTTATGCGACATGATGAAGTGGAAACTTACTCCTCGTCTAGAGCACGTAATGCATCTTCTTGCCATTCTGTTGTATTCTGTTATTTGTTGAACAATATTCCTCTTGTCTGCAGCAATAGGCTACTCTGTTATGTTGCCTTTCCATTCTTGTGCAGAAAGCTATGGACACATAGATGTTTACAATAAATAGACTTATTAACGGCGGACTTCAATGCGAGACGTCTATAACAGTTTCCACAACGAAACTTTGTCTCGAAACCTGGCAGAAAATCCAAAGAGATTCTGGTCGTATGTGAAGTATGTTAGCGGCAAGAAACAATCAATGCTTTCTCTGTGCAATAACAATGGAGATACTATCGAAGACAGTGCTGCCAAAGCAGATTTACTAAACACAACCTTCCGAAATGCCTTCACAATAGAAGACGAAGTAAATATTCCGGAATTCGAATCGAGAACAGCTGCTGACACGAGTAACGTAGAAGTAAATATCCTCGGATTAGTGAAGCAACTCAACTCACTGAATAAAAGCAAGTCTTCTGGTTCAGACTGTGTACCAATTAGGTTCCTTTCGGAGTATGCTGATGCATTAGCTCCATCTTAACAATCATATACAACCGTTCGCTCGAAGAAAGATCCGTACCCAACGACCGGAAAGTTGCACAGGTCACACCAATATTCAAGAAAGGTAGTAGGAGTAATCCACTAAATTACAGGCCCATATCGTCAACGTCGATATGCAACAGGATTTTAGAAAATATATTGTGTTCGAACGTAATGAATTACCTCAAAGGAAACGGTCTATTGACACACAGTCAACATGGGTTTAGAAAACATCGTTTCTGTGAAACACAACTAGCTCTTTATTCACATGAAGTGCTGAGCGCTATTGACAAGGGATTTCAGATCGACTCCGCATTCCTGAATTTCCAGATGACTTTTGACACTGTGCCACACAAGCGGCTCCCAGTAAAATTGCGTATGGAATATCGTCTCAGTTATGTAACCGGATTTGCGATTTCCTGTCAGAGAGGTCACAGTTCGTAGTAATTGACGGGAAGTCATCGAGTAAAACAGAAGTGATTTCCGGGCTTCCCCAAGGCAGTGTTATAGGCCCTTTGCTGTTCCTTATATATATAAACGATTTGGGAGACAATCTGAGCAGATGTCTTCGGTTGTTTGCAGATGACGCTGTTGTTTATCGACTAATAAAGTCATCAGAAGATCAAAACAAACTGCAAAACGATTTAGAAAAAAATATCTGAATGGCGCGAAAAGTGACAGTTGACCCTAAATAACGATAAGTGTGAGTTCATCCACGTGAGTACTAAAAGGAACTCGTTAAACTTCGGTTACACGATAAATCAGTCTAATCTAAAAGCCGTAAATTCAACTAAATACCTAGGTATTATAATTTACGAACATCTTCAATTGGAAAGAACACATAGAAAATGTTGTGGGGAAGGCTAACCAAAGACTGCGTTTTATTGGCAGGACACTTAGAAAATGCAACAGATCTACTAATGAGACTGCCTACACTACGCTTGTCCGTCCTCTTTTAGAATACTGCTGCGCGGTGTGGGATCCTTACCAGGTAGGACTGACGGAGTACATCGAAAAAGTTCAAAGAAAGGCAGTACGTTTTGTATTATCGCGAAATATGTGAGAGAGTGTCACAGAAATGATACAGGATTTGGGTTAGAAATCATGAAAAGAAAGGCGTTTTTCGTTGCGACGGAATCTTCTCACGAAATTCCAATCACCAACTTTCTCCTCTGAGTGCGAAAATATTTTGTTGACACCAACCTACATAGGGGGACGATCACCACGATAAAATAAGGGAAATCAGAGCTCGTACGGAAAGATATAGGTGTTCATTCTTTCCGCCCGCTTTACGGGATTGGAATAATAGAGAATCGTGAAGGTGGTTCGATGAACCCTCTGCCAGGCACTTAAATGTGATTTGCTAAGTATCCATGTAGATGTAGAGAGCCTTCTTTTCTCAACGCAAGCGTCTCGTCAACTGTACACTTTAGGTCTAGACGTACGTAGGGATAGCGAAGAAATGACAGCGCTCACGCAATCCATTTATAAAAATTAGAACTGCTCGAGTGGTGGGGGTGAGGGGGAGGGGTGGTGCGGGGGGGGGGGGGTTGAACTTGCACACCATTAGGCGAAACGCCAGTACTCCGGCGCCCCGACGCAATTAGCTGAGGGTGTGATGAGGCCGACACACATACATAACGCCACTGACCGCAGTAGGAAGAGGGAGAACCATTGATGTATTCCAACAAAGGGAGCAAGATATTTGGAACACTCTATTGCAGTGTGTCATTTGGTACCTTTATCATCGTTTGCATGCGAGAATTCACGCTTGCGTTGCCGCGAGAGAGAGCTGGGAGCTACACCATGTGTTGATGAGACACAGTTCGGTCACCCTTTCTTGTGTGTTCATTCCGTCTGGTTTTGTTGTCATACATTCCATACTGCTACAATGATGAACCATCTGTCACATCACTTGTCAATAAAATTACCTTGTCCTTGTGGGGATTGCACTTTTTTTACGGCAGTTTGTATACTTGAACCTTAATCCGGCAGTGACTCAGACACAGCGGAATGTTTAATGTGCCTCTAATTGCATTCTCTCTTTTCTTGATGTCCTCATAAAAATTCTTACTTCTACAGGATGGAAGTAGGAATGATCGACGGCGAGGATATTAGAGACAAAGAATTACTACGTCTGCACAAGGTTGGGGAAGGAAACCGCTCGTGTGAATTACACCACCGTTTGTCTTAAATGATTTACAGAAAGCACGTTCCTCCAAATTGGAAGAACAGTGCAAGTGTCTCGATACATCTACAGGACTCTGGCACGTTCGACAATATTTTCACATACCTCTTTTTCCTCATGCATGTTCATCAATGTCAGTTTTCACAACTAATTGCTCTTCGGCTTGGTGCCCCAAGCGGCATTTACTTATTGTGTTACGTGCTGTGTAGATGATGATGATTATAATAAGTATAATTTCGTAAGGCTCAGTGGCCTGGTCTTTAGTATTTCAATAGGACGCCACTTTGGCGAGTTGGTGTCCCTTACCAACCCCAGTTAACCAACAGGGCAAAGGGGATCTACAGTTTAACATCGAATCAGAATCACGTGATACTTCTGGTGACTCCACACAACGTTTAGAGGTGAATGCTACTGGGAGTCGATTCCACGACCTCTCTGTCTCCAGCCACGCGCTTTAGCGCTAGACAATCAGGCCCAACAGCTGTATAGAAATCCTACAGTTGACTTCCCAAGCTGCGGCTTGTGTCGTTTGGGCCTGAAATAGGGCTGTTGATAAAATATCGATATATCGATGGTTTTACTAAAAAGTCGTTAAATGTCGGCGAGATGTTTCCCCACTGTTTATCGATACATAGATATGGAAATGGCAATATGGAGTACCGGCATTTTTATTCTATATTACGTTATTTTCGCAATTTTCGATAAATATATGAAATTGTTCTATTGAGATTGTAGCAGAACATAATTCTACTTTCACTGTGTAAACGAGTCTTACCAGTTTTTGAGCCCCCATCACGTCCAGTCTCTCTCTCTTTGACTGTGTGAAGCTTCTATAAGGGAAATAATCTAATTGGTTTTTGTGGTGGACGGGGATGTGTGAAGGGGATATGCTAACGTAATCGGCGCTTGGAGCTACCAACAGAAAGTGCAAGGCTTAACTTCACCACATAGTTTTGACACTACAGCTGCTAGATCGCTGGCGTTTGCGAAAATTGAACAGGGAAGTCAGCATAAGGTGTTCCAGACAAGTCCACCATGTGAGGAAACCGAACGACAGACTCACCGGAAACCTTTTATTGTGCAACTTACATCCAGTTACCATTATTAGCAAAGTGGTTATCGTCAAGCGTGAACGTGCATTGTTTCCCTTTCAGTTCTTTCTATAAGGGGGACAAGCACGCAGCTAGCATGTTGATGTACAGAATATAGAATAATAAATAAAAACTTAAATATACAGATCAAAAACAGGGTGTATATTTACAGAATGTAGCCGATATTTTTATAGGCCGATACTTCGATATTTTTTCCTTTGGTATATCAATACTATTTTGGATATATCGATGGCCGATACTTTTGAAATATCAGTATATTGGGTTCCCGATATTTTTAAAATATCGACAGTCCAAGTCAGAAACCGGTCCTTACAGAACGACTCCACTGCCAGCGTATGAAAGCGCAAAACCGAATCGGCATAGTGTGAATCTTCTACAAGTGACTTATCTCACATTATAGCCTTATTTGCCATATTCACGATGATACATCCTCTAACGGCCCAAACTGACCTTGTAAATACTGTGTTGTCGTATGTCGATTAAAGTGCAAGAACATGAGGTCACGATGCACAGCAACGACCAGTGCTCACTGGCTTAGGAGGTCGAACAGGATTTACCGAACACTTAGGTCATGAATTTTTCTGTTCAAGCCAATTGTCGTGTACCACTGCAGTTAGAACAGTTAGAAATGCATCGAAACAAAGGTTACGCACGACCATAAATATGGAAATCCGATCTTTTTGGGATATTAAAATGTTGTATTAATTTTAATTCAGACATAAAATAGAAGAACTATAAAAACACGTCAAAGAATAATTTAACCAGTGAAGCTCATAGCGAAGCAATCAGAAAGTGCAGAAAACTTTAAGTGGCGTGGTATATGTTCCTTTCTCTTGGTAAGTGTAAGCATCTGAGGTTGCTATGTCACGTCAAAGAATAATTTAACCAGTGAAGCTCATAGCGAAGCAATCAGAAAGTGCAGAAAACTGTAAGTGGCGTGGTATATGTTCCTTTCTCTTGGTAAATGTAAGTATCTGAGGTTACTAAGTCACAATATGATTAGTCTGATTCAGAGACGGCAGTTTCGGATCCTAGTGCAGGAAAAATATTGCTTCTCCAATTTTTAGCTCATACGAGGAGAGGTAATATAGAATTCTTGATTAACGTCCTGGTTAATTACTGCATCTTATTAGATGAGGAAACCGATGCAGGTGAGAAAGCCGTATTTTCCTTGATTTTCTGTTATTGTCATTTTCAATCCTTCGCTCATTTTCAGTCCCTTGACAGGCAGGAGCAAGCGTCTGCAGTGCAAATCTATGCTCTTCATCTTTCTGGTAACGAAAAACAGGAAAAGTTTTGTGAAATTTAAGAAGTATAAAACATTTAAACGTTTCAAAAGTGTTAAAATTGTGGCAAAGGTTTATTGTATTAGAGGTTCTTGTGGCTGCTGAAGTTAACTTTCGGAGCAAACACTTAGCTATTATCAAGAACAAATGAAATACAAAAATAACCAGTGATTTATTGATTTTCTCACTACGTGTTTCGGAAGACCATATCTCCACCACAAGGTAGATTTACATTTATTAACAAAACGACTTTGTGGGCCACCTCTGAAAATATCAAGCCACAGAGGACATAAAAAGAGTTTTAGGAACTGGCTCAAAGTTACGTGAATACTTTGAGTGCAATGAAAACTCTTTATATTAATACTTACTAATGCAAGCAAAGCACTCATATAAAACTTTGAACTGTGTTATAAAATATTTCTTTTTTTATCCTCTGTAGCAAGTCAGTGTCACAGGCTGTCCAGATAAACTGTACGAATATGTAGGAATAGTCCACAATGTTGACTGAGATACAGTCACCCGATATGCGCAGTGAGGGAGGAAAGAAAAGTGACTGGTTACATACATTTGAGTATTTCAGTACAGCTGTTCAACAGTACTGATGAATGAGGAAAGTGTGATGGTAGAGAACTGAGCACAACTCTCACTGAGGAAGGCTAAAAATTTTGGAAGAACGAAGGTGTGAAGATGTACGATATGGAGCAACATTAGAACACGTAGGTTAGATGGTAGTGTAGAGATCAGTGGAGAATGATCTTTGCAGTTGGTTGTGGTGCGGGGCTACTAACTGTCTGGAAGGCCTGCAGTTCACCAACCTGGACGTGGTTGCAGTGGTGTGATGGGGACGTACCAGCGGGATACCCGACGTCACGTCATGAAAGCAGATTTTACAGAGCATTTTGATTCCATGCCAAAACACGTTAGTTACCATCTGTCTTTGATGTTACTCACGTGTTTGATAGCGACTGAAGTATTCTGGCATGGAATAACAGATTCTCTGTAAACTTGCCCCTGCACTTAATGTACACTCCTGGAAATTGAAATAAGAACACCGTGAATTCATTGTCCCAGGAAGGGGAAACTTTATTGACACATTCCGGGGGTCATATACATCACATGATCACACTGACAGAACCACAGGCACATAGACACAGGCAACAGAGCATGCACAATGTCGGCACTAGTACAGTGTATATCCACCTTTCGCAGCAATGCAGGCTGCTATTCTCCCATGGAGACGATCGTAGAGATGCTGGATGTAGTCCTGTGGAACGGCTTGCCATGCCATTTCCACCTGGCGCCTCAGTTGGACCAGCGTTCGTGCTGGACTTGCAGACCGCGTGAGACGACGCTTCATCCAGTCCCAAACATGCTCAACGGGGGACAGATTCGGAGATCTTGCTGGCCAGGGTAGTTGACTTACACCTTCTAGAGCACGTTGGGTGGCACGGGATACATGCGGACGTGCATTGTCCTGTTGGAACAGCAAGTTCCCTTGCCGGTCTAGGAATGGTAGAACGATGGGTTCGATGACGGTTTGGATGTACCGTGCACTATTCAGTGTCCCCTCGACGATCACCAGTGGTGTACGGCCAGTGTAGGAGATCGCTCCCCACACCATGATGCCGGGTGTTGGCCCTGTGTGCCTCGGTCGTATGCAGTCCTGATTGTGGCGCTCACCTGCACGGCGCCAAACACGCATACGACCATCATTGGCACCAAGGCAGAAGCGACTCTCATCGCTGAAGACGACACGTCTCCATTCGTCCCTCCATTCACGCCTGTCGCGACACCACTGGAGGCGGGCTGCACGATGTTGGGGCGTGAGCGGAAGACGGCCTAACGGTGTGCGGGACCGTAGCCCAGCTTCATGGAGACGGTTGCGAATGGTCCTCGCCGATACCCCAGGAGCAACAGTGTCCCTAATTTGCTGGGAAGTGGCGGTGCGGTCCCCTATGGCACTGCGTAGGATCCTACGGTCTTGGCGTGCATCCGTGCGTCGCTGCGGTCCGGTCCCAGGTCGACGGGCACGTGTACCTTCCGCCGACCACTGGCGACAACATCCATGTACTGTGGAGACCTCACGCCCCACGTGTTGAGCAATTCGGCGGTACGTCCACTCGGCCTCTCGCATGCCAACTATACGCCCTCGCTCAAAGTCCGTCAACTGCACATACGGTTCACGTCCACGCTGTCGCGGCATGCTACCAGTGTTAAAGACTGCGATGGAGCTCCGTATGCCACGGCAAACTGGCTGACCCTGACGGCGGTGGTGCACAAATGCTGCGCAGCTAGCGCCATTCGACGGCCAACACCGCGGTTCCTGGTGTGTCCGCTGTGCCGTGCGTGTGATCATTGCTTGTACAGCCCTCTCGCAGTGTCCGGAGCAAGTATGGTGGGTCTGACACACCGGTGTCAATGTGTTCTTTTTTCCATTTCCAGGAGTGTATATTACCACCAAACAGTTCCAACTCGTCGTAAGTCAAGGAAGAGTTTTGTCCAAGGGCAGTGCCGCTACAAGGCCGACATGAGTTTCGCCTCGTGTCTACACCTACATCTACATGACTACCCTGCAGGAGTGGCCGAGCGGTTCTAGGCGTTACAGTTTGGAACCGCACGACCGCTACGTTCGCAGGTTCGAATCCTGCCTCGGGCATGGATTTCTGTGATGTCCTTAGGTTAGTTAGGTTTAAGCTGTTCTAAGTTCTAGGGGACTGATGCCCTCAGAAGTTCACTTCCATAGTGCTCAGTGCCATTTGAACTATTTGAACCTGCAGTTCACACTTAACTGCCTGACAGAATGTTCTTCAAACCACTTTCACATTATTTCTCCACTATTCCACTGCCACTTAGCACGCGGAAAAAACGAACCTTTTAAATCTTCCTGTATGAGCTCTGATTTCTGTTATTTTATTGCGATGATTATTTCTTCCCATGTAGATGGGCATCTACAGAATATTTTCACGTTCAGAGGAGAAAGTTGGTGACTGAAATTTCACGAAAAGATCTCGTCGCAACGAAAACCGCCTTTCTTTTAGTGATTGCCACTCCAAATCGCATGTAATATCTGTGACACTCTTTTCCCTTTATGAATAAAATAATCTTGGGTATTAGCCCGCTTTATTATAGAACACTACAGCGATTAAATTGCCGACGTTTCGACCGACTTGCTGCGGTCCTCTTCAGTGTGGTTAATCTGCCTGAAGAGAACCGCAGTAAGTCGGTCGGTACGTCATCAATATGGTTGCTTTAGTATTCTATTATGAAGCAGCCTAATACCCAACATTATTTTATTCAAAATAACACTGGTGGTGGAAGCTGACTAACTCTATCCCCTTTTTTGCGGTAGTTCGAATCGAGCTGCCCTTCTTTGAACTTTATCGATGTTCTCCATCAGTCCTATCCAATACGGATCCCGAACAGCACATCAATATTCTAGCAGAGGATGGGTAAGCATACGATTAGTGTAAGCAGTCTCCTTAGTGGACTTGTTGCATCTTCTAAGTGTTTTGCCAATAAAATGCAATTTTTTTCACCTTACCCGCAACATTATCCATGAGATCGTTCACCTTACGTTGTTCATAATTGTAATCCCTAGTTATTTAGTGGAATTCACAGTTTTTAGATTTGTGCGATTTATCGTGCAACCGAAATTTGATGGATTTCTTTTAGTATTCTCATGGATGACCTCACACTTTTCATTGTTTAGGATCAATTGCCACTTTCTGCAGAATACAGACGTCTTCTCTGATCATTTTGCAACTGGTTATGATCTTCTGATGACTTTACTAGAGGGTAAATGACAGCTTCATTTGCAAATGATGTAAGACGGCTGCTCAGATTACCTCCTAAATCGTATACAGTATACACAGATTAGGAACAGCAGAGGGCCTATAACACTCCTGGGGAATGCGAGATATCACTTCTATTTTATTAGATGACTTTCGATTAATTACTACGAACTGTGACCTTTCTGAAAGGAAATCACGAACCCACTGGCACGCAGTATGATTAGAAGCCGCTTGCGAGGAACCATATCAAAAGCCTTCTGAAAATACAAAAATATGGAATCGATATGAGTTCCTCAGTCGATAGCAGTCATTATTTCATGAGAATGAAGAGCTAGTTGTGTTGCACACAAGCAATATTTACTGAATCCTTGCTGACAATGGTCGTTTTCTGTGAGATAATTCACAATGTTCGAACACAGTAAATGTTACAAAATGGTAAAGCAAATCGACGTCACTGATATGGGTCTGAAATTCAGCGGATTACTGCTATTTCTTTTCTTGCGTATTGGTGTCACTTGTGCAACTTGACAGTCTTTAGTTACGGATCTTTCGTCGAGCGAGTGGTTGCATATGATTGCCTAGTATGAAGCTATGACACCAGCGTACTCTGAAAGGAAGCTAATTGGAATGCACTGTAGACCACAACACTTACCTTTATGAGGTGATGTGAGATGTTACGCTACACCATGGATATCAACTTATAAATTACTCATGCTGATAGCTGTTCTTGAGTATAATTCTTGAATATTTATTTCGCTTTCTGTAGTGAAGGAATTTCGGAAAATCGTATTTAGTGACTCCGCTTTTGTGACGTTGTCATCTGTAACAATCTCGTCGCTATCGCAATATCTTACGGTTGGGCTCTGTGCAAAATAGAAAGTAGCACCCCGAAGAGGAAGTCACGCTAGGGTGACAACTACAGTGTAGTACATGGAGAGCACTGAAAAAACTAAGGACAGGAATCGCGAAGTGTAAAGTAAACATGTTTAAGTGGTGCTACACTGAAGGTAACCATTGTGAATGCGGAAGAAGACAGCCTTGAACATTTGCTCATGTGCCCAAGGACGGAGGCAATGACAAGGCTATTCAAACAGCAGAGTTCTGGAAGAACAGAGTTTAGATGTTCTTGCCGAGACACGGAAAGTAAAGTAAGTATACATTAGTTGCCTTGGTGCCAGGTGGGCCAACATCCCCAATGCGCTGGCCAGACAGACGGTGGATTGTGCTTGTTGACCGGATCACAATACTCTGCTATTAATATGCAGAAGTCTTATAAGATCTCAGATCGACCATGGTAGCAGGTTGTTCTGCGGAGGCAACAGGGAATTAATTTCGAAACTAGAAAAACAGTCCGTTTAACTGCGTCAGAACTTACCCAGCACCAATGTGTTGACGCCAACAAATGCATTGTTAACGGATGCTAGAGAAATGACCAACTGTTTACAGCATAACTTTGTAAGTAGGCTGTTTAGGTTTTCTTATTGGTAACGCCACGTAGCACTCTGTATGAAAATCACTGGCTGTGCTGTGTGCAGTCTGTGGCTAGTTTGCATGGTTGTCTGCCATTGTAGTGTTGGGCAGCTGGATGTTAACAGCGCGTAGCTTTGCGCAGTTGGAGGTGAGCCTCCAGCAGTGGTGGATGTGGGGAAGTGAGATGGCGGATTTTTGAGAGCTGATGATCTGGACGTGTGTCCATCAGAAACAGTACATTTGTAAGAATGAATGTCACGAACTGCTATATATATTATGACTTTTGAACACTATTAAGGTAAATACATTGTTTGTTCTCTATTAAAATCTTTCATTTGCTAACTATGCCTATGAGTAGTTAGTGCCTTCAGTAGTTTGAATCTTTTATTTAGCTGGCAGTAATGGCGCTTGCTGTATTGCAGTAGTTCGAGTAACGAAGATTTTTGTGAGGTAAGTGATTTGTGAAAGGTATAGGTTAATGTTAGTCAGGGCCATTCTTTTGTAGGGATTATTGACAGTCAGATTCCGTTGCGCTAAAAATATTGTGTGTCAGTTTAAACACAGTCATGTATAATTTTTCTAAGGGGACGTTTCATATGTCGACCCTTAGCCAAGGATACCTCACTGGAATCTTCTGATTTTTTCTTGTAGTTTGTGTAATTAGTGTAGCTATTGTTTATTGCTAGCGCATAATTATAGAGAGAATTTCCTTTGTAGTTGTAGTTTTTCATTGTTGTACAGAAAAACAGTTGTGGCATGCATGTAGATTTGCACCAAGTATTTCGCAGCTGCGCTTGCAATTAACTAGATATTATTGTCAGTGCTATGTTAATGTGTTCTCTTATTTTTGCTCTTCAAATTGTGCTTTTCTGTGTTATCATGTGAAATATTGTGACAATAATGGCGTGTGAAAAACGTAACACTAGGCTCCAAAGTAAACTGAGAAATAATAGTGACGATGAGCGTAGCTTCTCAGCACCACTATGTAATGAATTAACAGACATTCGAAGCAGTAATTTGGTAATTATGCATAGGGAAATGGAGCGGGCGGCAAATAATGGCGTAGACAGTGAAACAATTAGTGAACAGGGAAGCATTATAGATCGATCGGTCGGCAACAGCTCGCCTCAGGAATCCGAAATGACAGGACACAATCTCGCAAATACTGTAGATTCAGGTTTTCGGTCCTCACAGTTTTCTCAAATAAGTCAAGACACATTTTCTGCTTGTCAAAATGTGAATGTTGCTGGTGCAAATTCGCTGCCGAAAAGCACTGAGGAACATGTTTCAGACACCAGTGCATTGTTGTTACAATTAATACAACAAATGGGACAAAAGCTTCAAAAGTTAGACACAATGGAACAAAATCTTCAAAAGTTAGACACAATGGAACAAAATCTTCAAAAGTTAGACACGATGGAACAAAATCAGAGACAAACACAGCAACAGCTTCAAAAGTTAGACTCATTGGAACAAACACGTGAAGGTTTAGCTGCTAAGTTACTTAAAATCGAATCGAAATGTCAAAAAAGTCTGTAATGACGTAAAAACACAAATTTGTGAGCATTTTCAACCTATTTTTTCGCGGCATGAAAATGCATTACAGAATCACGAAGCAGCAACTATTGTTCATGAAAATCATGATACCTTGCAATCTAAAACTGACTCAGTTGCATCTACCGATTCAGTTATGCAACTTGCAAAAACTCTGGAAAACTTAAAGGACACAGTAGATACTCTGAAAATTGGTTCAGAAAGACACATGGAGGAAATTAGTTCATCATCAGATAAAGTAGTTGAACTTTCGGATCAGCTAAATAATTTATCCACGAAGGTAGATGATAATCTGAATGACACAAAACCGATAGTCTTTAATGACACAGAAGAGTGCGAACAAATTAGGAAATTCAAACAAAATCAGAATCAAACTAATACGCAACACCAAAGAGAAATCCGGGAAGTACAAGATCAGCTGACACAGGTAATACAAGAATTACGTATTTCGGAGGACACTCGCGCTCCAATACGGGAAGAGGGACATAGAAATACGGAAGAGCCGCAAAATAATAACACAGCGCATTTCGGAAATTATGAAAGAAATTGGCAAGGTACACCAAATTTTGATATGGAACCGCCGAAACGAAGTAACAATGACCGATATGCGACTCGCCGACATGATGATTTTGACTATAAGCTGTTTATTACCACACGTAAATTCAAAACATTTAAGAATTCCGGCAACGACATTCATCCACAAGCGTGGCTTCATCAATTCTATAATTGTTTTTCTCCCAACTGGTCATTAGAGCACAGATTAGAATTTATGTGTGGCTATTTAGAGAATGAACCAGCTGTAAGAATGCGATCGGTCATTCACGATTGCCATAGTGAAGGAGAATTTTATCATGCCTTCCTCTCAGCATATTGGTCTCAAGCTACACAAGACCAAGTAAAACGTAGCATCATAATGATGAAACATTTCCAACAATCTGAATCCTCCAGTCTTGTGAAATATTTTGAAGACATGTTGCACAAGAATCAGTACCTGTCAAACCCTTACAGCCCCTCAGAACTCATCCGCATTTGCTTAATCAAACTGCCTGAACATTTACGACATATTATTTTGGCAGGACGTTGCAAAGACGACATTGAAGCTTTTCAGCGACTGTTACAAGAATTGGAAATCGACACTGACAATCGCGGAACATGAAAACAGGAGCACAACAATTACAGGTCACATCGGTCACAATTCCGCAATGAAAGAAATAATTACTGGACACGACAAGGCTATTCTTACAACGTAAATAGTGACCAAAACAGACACCACCCAAATGACTACCGTTGGCAGAGTAGTAATAATTACAGAGAAGGATCGCATTTCCATAGTAATGAATGTGACAGAGACAACCATAGAAACAGACAATATGGGAACCAAAACAATTACTATCAAGTGAGACAGAACAAGTTCAGACGCATCGGTCCACCGCACAGTTATGATTCACGGAGAAATTCTCCACCACGTGACCGTCAAGAAAGAAACTATGGAATCTACCGACATGACGACAGACGACATGATCGTAATGACAGACCTGAATTGAATCAGAACTGGCGGGATTCAAACAGGGCAGGGCCCTCTCGACAAGATGAATTTCTAGAAGTTAGGTCTCCTATTCCCAATAACGACGCGCGCCAACAAAGAGACAGACAATGACTTGCACCGCAGGTAGCCACGTGCGCCGGCTGGCTCAGAGAAAAGTATCATAGACACTAACCTTGAGAAAAATTTTAGCATTCCTTACCGACGTATACCTCATGATAATTGCGTTCAAGTTGAAATTATGCGTACTAGGAAGAGTAAAGAATTGCACCACATTTCACATGTAAAACCATTTATTAAACCATTTATTAAAAGATAAACTGCTTGTTAACTTAGTCTTTGCCACAAAATTTTTCACTTCACGTTACTAGTACGTTGTCACACTTAGAAACAGTCATCATGCAACAATGTTTTGAAGTTAACTCTCCAGGCTAGAACCTAGGGAACATACTTAGAAGCTGGCCGGTGTGGCCGAGCGTTTCTAGGCGCTTCAGTCTAGAACCGCGCTACCGCTACGGTCGCAGGTTCGAATCCTGCCTCGGGCATGGATGTGTGTGCTGTCCTTAGGTTTAAGTAGTTCTAAGTTCTAGGGGACTGATGACCTCAGATGTTAAGTCCCATAGTGCTCAGAGCCATTTTTTTGAACATACTTAGACAGTATTTACGACTGCATTGTTATAGTGAACACACGACACAGTGTTATTGTGTGTGTACATTCTTGCTTGTTAGTTGCACGATTGCATAACGACTATAAGGCTCACATACTTAGAACATGTACCGGTACTGATAATGAGATTTTAATGCAACATTTTGGTTTACTTGAAAATACATTCTTTATTTGAAGTACTTTCTGTGGGATTAAAGATGACTTAGCATTTGGTTTCTTTGACAGCTACATGATTATATCACGGCGCTACTAATGTGTGACACAATTTACATTGTTGCTTTTGCAGTGTATCTGTTTTTCTGAATTCTTCTGGAAAGTAAAACATGTTTTAGTAGTAACTTTTGTGGTATAGCTACAATGTGACAGCCTTTTTCATAGCACAACAATATGTTACAGTATAGTACTTTCTTGATCATGGTAATGTACGTAATAACTATGATATCTATACGCATAGCATTTCACTTTTGTTTATCATGAGGTAAGTACATTGACTTCTGCAGAACTTAGTTTTTGGAGGACGATAACTACGACACTCCCACTGAATTGTCTTATAGCAAGATGCACATTTAGCGCTAAAGGACACGTATCTGAGTGATTAATTTTGTACTTGAAACATTTATTTTTAACTATTTTTGAATTACAATGATACAAAGGTTTTCCCTGACACATTTCATTCCATTGCTGTAATCTGTAACACCCGAGGGTATAATTACATTAATCCTCAGGGGGTAACACGCTTACTTTGTGTACCATGTGTCTGGCAAGCACAAGGAGCCCTACGTAATATGGTATTTGCTTATACAACTTTACACATTGGTACCATATTTCTCTAACACATAATTATACAGCTATCTGATCATTTAACTGAGAGAGACAAACACAATTACACAGTCGGATAACTTCACACTTATGAAATTGTATTTTGTCTGTACTTTGTGAACTGTTCATATTTTTTCGGAACCATTGTGATACTATGAGAGCTTTGAATGATGTGTCTCGTATGGGATCATGATTTTAAAGTACGTGTGAGGTAGATGACACTATTGAAATGAGCAGAGAATTTTTTTTAGGTTTTGAAATTATTGCAGAAAGCTAGAACGTTTTTGAGATTTGGCTGAGGTGTTATGGTGTTATTATTACAGTGACGATGTGTCTTATGCTTTTGAGGTATGTTTATGATCAATGAGATGATGCTATATGAGGAATCTGATTATGCTATGTATTCATTATGATGAAATATTGAAGACGTGTTGATGAATATGAATATGTACATGTGTAATAAGGTAAGGAATAAGGTGTAGTGGTTAAGGACTCTGATTTATGAAAAGGATGTTGGAAACCAAGAATCGTACTTCAAGAGTTATGAAATGTGTGTATATGCGTGAATGTATCACAATGCCGGCGAAAATTTTTTGGACACTGTTATATTTATGGGATTTTGTTTCTACACATTTGCAACGCAAATTTTCGACCTGTGAAATTTTTATATGAGACTGTCACTGTAGCAGAAACTGCTGTCGTAAATATTTCGGTAAGAAAGGTAAGTGACCGTGATGTAATGCATTGTGAGTGGCCATGTGTGCCAGCCACCTTGAGAAAAAGCCATTAGGTGGAGAAGAAAGAGGCCATTATCCTCGCTATTGACATTCCTTTGTAGAAAGCATCGCAAATATGACACGCTCACACTTGAAAACATGATTACACTGTAGAGTTCTTAATTTATGATATTTACTGAAAGGAAATGATGAGAAACATTTCACATCTATTGTCTTGCTAGTTGAAAGATTGTTTACTGCATTATGAAATGCCATATGGCTAGTGGATGACGTTTCACACCTTGCTTTGCCTATTTTGTTTAATATCTAGTTTCTAGCTGCACTGCAGCATTGGTTAAAATAAAATTTTATAGATGCACTAACATAAATATTTTCTGTCTACAGATCCAGTAAATAATAATTTTGTGATAGACTTCCAAAAAAATGAGGGAGCACAAAAAGACATTTCCCTTCACAGGAACTGCATACATAATGTTCTTTTCAAGTACTTGGTAATTTATTTCATAGAATAAGTTTTTGTGGTGCACCACTTTAATTACATAGACATTAAGATGTGAATATACATTTCCCTTGTCTGCATTGTTGTCTTTAGTGTACTGCTTTTTCTGCTTGTGGGTTTGTCATGTTTAGATATAAGTTATTACATTTACTGCTGCTTGCTTTGCCAATTTGCATTTTTTTGGTCTTGCTGTTTGTGTAAATTTGTTATGTGCTGCTGCATTGCCTCATCCCTTAGTTTAGCATCTGAGCTCAGTAGATTTAAGTTAGCTTAAGAGGGGGTAGGCTAGATAAGAGAAGAGTTGCCATGAATTGGAAGAAATGCATTGAGAAGTTTTACGAAAAAAGTACAGAAAGCAGGTATAGATAGGACTTTTTGGGAATAATAATGAATGAAGGGAGATCTCCAAGAAGTAAAGAAAGTTTTGTTTGGAAAATACTGCAGTAAAACAAACCCTGTCCTTTCCTTGTGTTATTCCGCTATGTGTTTGTGTACCCTTGGGTATTTGTGTCCTTCCTGTCTTTATGTGTTTAGTTAATAAGATTTATGTTGTAGAATTTTTGTAGTACTAAGCTACATTCACTATGATGAGGAATACTGTTATCCTCAAATATAATTTGCGTTTATAATATGTTATTTTCTTGGTAAAAAGTTTAGACATTATTTATTCTGTTCTATTTTAATGCTCATTATTTTATATATTTACTTACATTATAATTCCTGTAACACTGATGTATATGTCCATTTCTATTCTTTTGTAAAGCCTGTATTACTACAAATGTTATCTGTATTATTATGTTTTCATGATGTTTTCTGTATCTCTGTAATTGTATTCTCCTGTCATAAAATTGTAATGGACACCAGTTCATCAAATTAAGTAACTTGTAAGCATATATTTCACTGCATACATTTCTGTTGGTCATAGTATATGCACAATATGTGAAAAAAAGAGGACTGTTCATGCTTGCACGTGTGTTAATACTTCAGCAAGGGACTCGTTAACAGCATTGCTGGTTCTAAGGACAATTCAAAAAACTTTGTGAGTGCACAAGTGGTGGTTGTGGACTTGCTATATTCTCCGCAAGACTCTTCGATGGTGATTGTGCACCTTCACAGTCACAACGGATGGCTGCTAGCCATCTCTACAAGGACTACAGTGGGTCTGCATCTTTGATGGCCCACCAATACCATAATTTCTACAAGGACTGCAGTGGGTCTACACCTCCAGTGGCCCACCAATACCATAATCTCTACCAGGACTACAGTGGGTCTGCTCTGTGGTGACCTACCTACCAATATTCTTCAAAACTTCGACTGACTCTGCGGTGGGTTTGCTCTGTTGTGGCTCATTACCTGTCTGCATGTCAAGAGTCAGCACTACCTTTCCGTTGGAAGGACAACACTACTTCTTCAAGACTGCATGGAAATCCACTACTTCCATGTGCATTTTCTTATACTGCTCAGACTTTGAGAAAAACACTGCTATTTTACTGTGATGAACGATCAGGACTGTCTTTATGGACTGTGACAAAATTTTAGCTTTTGACCAACATTGTATCAATAAGTGTGTGCATTTGATATCTTTGTTATCTGTGCAAAATAGAAAGTAGCATCCCGAAGAGGAAGTCACGCTAGGGCGACAACTACAGTGTAGTACATGGAGAGCACTGAAAAAACTAAGGACAGGAGTTGCGAAGTGTAAAGTAAACATGTTTAAGTGGTGCTAGACTGAAGGTAACCATTGTGAATGCAGAAGAACACAGCCTTGAACATTTGCTCATGTGCCCAAAGACGGAGGCAATGACAAGGCTATTCAAACGGCAGAGTTCTGGAAGAACAGAGTTTAGATATTCTTGCCAAGACACGGAAAGTAAAGTAAGTATACATTAGTTGCCTTGGTGCTAGGTGGGCCAACACCCCCACTGCGCTGGCCAGACAGACGGTGGATTGTGCTTGTTGACTGGATCACAATATTCTGCTATTAATATGAAGGAGTCTTATAAGATCTCAGATCGACCATGGTAGCGGGTTGTTCTGCAGAGGCAACAGGGAATTAATTTCGAAACTAGAAAAACAGTCTGTTTAACTGCATCAGAACTTACCCAGCACCAATGTGTTGATGCCAACAAATGCATTGTTAACGGATGCTACAGAAATGCCCAGTTGTTTATGGCATAACTTTGTAAGTACGCTGTTTAGGTTTTCTTATTGGTAACGCCACGTAGCGCTCTGTGTGAAAATCACTGGCTGTGCTGTGTCCAGTATGTGGCTAGTTTGCATTGTTGTCTGCCATTGTAGTGTTGGGCAGCTGGATGTTAACAGCGTGTAGCTTTGTGCAGTTGGAGGTGAGCCTCCAGCAGTGGTGGATGTGGGGAAGTGAGATGGCGGATTTTTGAGAGCTGATGATCTGGACGTGTGTCCATCAGAAACAGTACATTTGTAAGAATGGATGTCATGAACTGCAATATATATTATGACTTTTGAACACTATTAAGGTAAATACATTGTTTGTTCTCTATTAAAATCTTTCATTTGCTAACTATGCTTATCAGTAGTTAGTGCCTTCAGTAGATTGAATCTTTTATTTAGCTGGCAGTAGTGGCGCTTGCTGTATTGCAGTAGTTCGAGTAATGAAGATTTTTGTGAGGTAAGTGATTTGCGAAAGGTATAGGTTAATGTTAGTCAGGGCCATTCTTTTGTAGGGATTATTGACAGTCAGATTCCGTTGCGCTAAAAATATTGTGTGTCAGTTTAAACACAGTCATGTATAATTTTTCTAAGGGGACGTTTCATAACTTAACGACAGACATATTTCTTCTGAAAACACTTTCTGCAACTGACCACCCACTGATACAGAAACTCGACAGATTGACTCAAGGACAAAAAATAGATCGAGAATAACCGCTATCCAAAAATCGTACTTTCGTACAAACTTCTTAAGTTAAAAGGAAATTTTATCTAATCTCCGAAAAACGCCATCTTATCCTAATTCAGATTATCAATATAACGAAATAATTTCAGCAGTTTCCTACATTCCAACAAAAACATTCGCGAGAGCAGAGCTGATAATTTCCTGGAGTATTGCAAGATATACAGGGTGTCCCAGGGTGTCAGAATTCAGGGATATGAGAGGAACAACCAATGAAAACAAAAACGTTCAGTAAACATGGGTCCTCAAATGCATGCTTTAAGAGCTACGGGCACTTCTTCAGCTTGGATGTAGTGAAACAAATTTCTTCTATTGCAGGCTCTTTGCTTTCCATATTTTGGGAGGAGGTAATATGAACCAAAATAAGAACCAATAATTGTCCTGTTCTCATAGGTTCTAAAATGCATACTTATAAAATCTCAGTAGAAGAGATGCGTTTCACAGTAGCGAAGATGTACATATGTACATAGCTCTTAAGGTATTGATTCCTCTTCCCAGTGAAACTTCTACTTTTTCTGCAGAAGCCACGACTATACTTACCGATTTACGTTACTTGCAGAACCTAACAGTACAAAACATTTTTTGTCTTAGGGATTGTAGAAGCTTGCTGCAAGATAGGCAGACAGATCTCCTCTCAGGAAAACTAATCGAGTGGTAATGGATATTTCTAAGGCCGTCATGGAAAGCGAAAATCGCGGGACGAAGGTAAAATTTATATAATTCAAAGGACACGCTAACATTAATGAAACAGTCGATGAGTTAGCTAAGACCGCCGTTCAAAACGGCACATTTAAAAACATCTTATTACTGCTATCCGACATGAAGTCTACATGACATAGCAGAACAAGGCGCCAGGAGTTATGAATATCAATCGTCGATAAGCATTAAAGGGGAATGTTTTGTGTAAATACAGCCAAACATACCCTCCAAGACTTGGTTCCACAAAATTAAGGCGAATTTAAAAATTCCTTAATTCGCATGAAGTTTAATCACGAATCATTCAGCAGCGATCTTCACTGAATACTAGTTCGAGATAATACTTATTGTGAATGTGATGAACAGTAAGAGGTATCAATCACTTTTATTTTCCGAATTACACTGTATGAAAACCAGAAAACTGATTTCATTCAACAGTTAACCAGATGTTTAAGGGGCAGTCAAGCGAAAGTTAGAGAGTTGGAAAGAGTAAACAAACTTTATTATTGCAGAAGTAATCGCTATAATTGATAATACATTTAATACACTAGAGTCAATGCTTTCATGGAAGAATGCTTGTGGTTAAAGATGGTTGGACCCAGCCAAGGCAAGCACTTGTTTGTCCGAAGCAAATTGACAGCTGTGAAAATTTCTCTTCACGGCTCCAAAAGTTTAAAGAGATGGAGGATGGGTAAGATATTCCCTGCGAAACCTCTGCAGCGGGACCACATGTTGCCAGAAGTTTCGCTGGGAAGCCCTTACACATCCTCTATACAGTCCCAATCTCTGCCCATTCGATTTCCATATTTTTGGAACCCTGAGGAACGACATTCGTGGCCTTCGACTTGCTTTGGACAAGCAGGTGCACGCTTGAGTACAATCATGGTTCCGTAGGTAACCACAACCATTTTTCCATGAGGGTGTTAACCGCCTTGTCTCACAGTGCGATTAATGTATTAAAGGTTACGGCGATTACTTTTGAAATAAATAATAGTTTAGTTACCGTTTTTCAACCTATCTCGTTTTCTTTTGACTGCCCCTTATAATTAATGACTACCAACTGCACTGAAGCGCCAAAGAAACTGGTATAGGCAAGCGTAGTTAGATACAGAGATATGTTAACAGGCAGAATACGGAGCTGTGGTTGGCAACGCCTTTACAAAACAATAAGTGTCTGGTGCAGTTTTTAGATCAGTTACTGCTGCTACAATAGCAGGTTATCCAGATTGAAGTGAATTTGAACGTGGTGTGTTCTGGTCGGCACACGACCGATGGGACACAGCATCTCCGAGGTATTGATGAAGTGGGGATTTTCCCGTACGACCATTTCACAAGTGTAAGGTGAATATCAGGAATCCGGTAAAGTATCAAATCTCCGACATTGCTGCGGCCGGAAAAAGATGCTGCAAGAACGGGACCAACGACGACTGAAGAGAATCGTTCAACGTGACAAAAGTGCAACCCTTCCTCAAATTTCTGCAGATTTCAGTGCTGGGGCATCTTCAAGTGTCAGCGTGCAAACCATTCAACGAAACATCACTGATATGGGCTTTCTGAGCCGAAGGCCCACTCGTATACCCTTGATGACCGCACGACATAAGGCTCTACGCTTCGCCTAGGCCCGTCAACACCGACACTGGACCGTTGATGACTGGGAACATGTTGCCTGGTCGGACAAGTCTCGTTTCAAATTGTATCGAGCGGATGGACGTGCACAGGTATGGAGACAGCCTCATGAATCCGTGGACCCTGGGTGTCCGCAGGGAACTGTTCAAGCTGGTGGAGGCTCTGTAATGGTGTTGGGCGTGTGCAATTGGAGTGATATGGGATCCTGATATGTCTAGATACGACTCACAGCTGACGCGTACGTAATCCCATCACCTGGATCCATTCAAGTCCATTGTGCATTCTGACGGACTTGGGCAATTGCAGCAGGACAATGTGACACCCCACACGTCCATAATTGCCACAGAATGGCTCCAGGCACACTCTTCTGAGTTTAAACACTTCCGCTGGCCACCAAACTCCCCAGACAAGGACATTATTGAGCATATCTGGGATGGCTTGCAACGTGCTTTTCAGAAGAGATCTCCACCCCCTCATACTCTTACGAATTTATGGACAGCCCTGCAGGATTCGTGGTGTCAGTTCCCTCCAGCACTACTTCAGGCATTAGTCGATTCCATGCCAAGTCATGGTGCGGCACTTCCACGTGTTCGCGGGGGCCCTACACGATATTGGGGAGATGTGCCACTTTCTTTGGCTCTTCAGTGTACTATAGCAGCTCTTCTTCATCAAAATAATATATTAATTTTAAAACTAATTATGAAACTTATAAGTAAATGCAATCTTATCCCTTAAAATCCTACAAGATTCCTATAAATTCCAAAACATTGTTTTACAAGGTTAGCAAACAGCCTCTTGTCACGGCCATTGGCTGTGTCGCCCTGGGCAGCGGGCAGCTTGGTCAGCACCCCCGCAAAGTGGTGCTGACACAATCCCTTAAGCAGGACAATATGGAGCATAGGCGGCCGCGCCAACTAGTGTGAGACACACTGGAGGGTGCGGAATCAAACTGTGGACCCCAGGACAGACGGCGGCAGCTCATAGTGGCGATGTATGCCCGCACAGGAAGTGGCGAACAGCAACAGAGTGCCTGCAGAGGCGATGGCGGTTCGGTGGCTAGGTGGCCGAGGAACGAACCATGGTCTCCCAAGATAGGCAGCCAATAGGAGAACGAAGCAAGTCAGCAGATGGCCCGCCAGTTTTTAGGCACCATGTCAGGGGCATTCGGACTTAGAACAGACACCAGGCCTGCAGCTAATGGAGGCAGTGTCTGTCGGTGGCAGCTTGGTGATCCATTTCTTAGTAACACCTGTCGTAGTCTTCCAATCGTAGCGTCTGACTGAATATTGACTATCTGAAATCAGTAGATTTTTTTTCCTTCGTAGCGGGTTCCACAGCAATTAAGTTATTAAAATTAGGTCGCATTTTTCATTTTTGGTGTGTTTATTTTATTGGCCACGACTAGATTCTGCCTTTCACCATTCTGAGGTGATTTTCTGTATAAAGGAGAATACACTATATTACTTCCATGAATAGAAAAACTGTGATATGAATTTGTATATATTGGAACGATATTCTGTTGCAGTAGAAAAATGTGTCATATCTATTGAAATATCTATTAAAAATTACGTTTTCTATTCGTGTTGGTCCACATACGCTGTCTTGTTGGTTTGATAGCTTCCCATTCACAACGGTGAAAATTTTAAACTTGGCTACACTCATCAGTGATGCACATAGAAACTCGATACAGTTGGGAAGTAACATCCGACCAGTTGTAGAATTGAAGGTCTATTAAACCTTTACCATGACTTCGACAAACATAAATTTGTCTTCTTCAGAAGGAAAATTGACTCATAAAATCATATATTGACATAAACGGATGCTGAAGCCATAAGGCATTTTGCCTAGTACAATGTGCATGTCACCCACAAATATCAACAGTTAAAATGATAACTGAAGGCAGCAACCCAATGCTGTAGGGCTTTGTCTTAAAAGTTTAAAATAAAATACATGTGACATTGACCCCACCAGACATGGCACATACAAGGCTTGTGACATGAGCTGACTAAGATGTGCGGGCACTGGCGACAGGTAATTACGGTAGGTGGCGATTACTCCGTGACCGAGTGTGCACATAGCCGCACTGAGCAGCCATCTCAGCTTTTTTCTCCAGGCATAGTAGAATCGAGACACCAGGAGTGGCTGTTAAGCAACCAATACCACTGCTCCAGTTTTTCCGTTTTATCAGCAGGTTCATCGCCGTGGCTGTGATGTTATAGTGTAGTATTTTCTCCTTTCAGAAGCCTAGCCTGGTACTGCTGCAGTGTTAGCGTAGCCCATATATGGCTTTTGTCCAAAGAACACCTATTCACCCCCTTATGCTGAGTTTTCGTGGATCACCCTTGCTATGACGTCTCCTTGTAAGTCGGTCACACGAGTCTGTTGTTACTCCAGGCGAGGCAATGGCCCAATACGACTCCGAAGAACGTGGACTGAGCACCACCTGGGTGGCATCGCCTCTTCAGAAGCAGGGTGAGCGCAGGAAAAGGAAATGGAGACGTGTTCGTAAAGTCACTGATTGGGCTGGCAAGGCGGAATCTTTTGAAGAGGGTTCGCCTGAGGCTCGGAATATCGCTCGCAGAAATAATGTTATGAAAAAGCATATCTCTGGACTCGATACGCTAAAGTCGATGGAGTATTTTCGATCTTCTTTTGTAAAAACGCAAGGAAGGCTCACTAAGAGATCTTGCACTTCACCTGATTTCTTCTCCTTCTGCTGTCTAGATGCATGCAAGGAAGAAGTATTTGTAACTTTAAGTAAACTGAGAATAATAAATTTTCTGATGAGCTAAATAATTCGATGTTCATTGAATTTATTTCTTATAGATAATTTATTATTCCCATTAGCATATTTAATGGTTCAGCTTACGAATTCCCCTGGGAAGTGCAAGTTTGGTGATGTGACGATTGCGCTCTCCTTCCGCGTGTTATCAGGTGCGTATTTGCGTCCTCTCTTCCAGAAGCTGCAGTCCAATATTATTTACAATACGAAGTCCATCAGTTTCGTTAGGGAATGCAACATATTTCGTCGCATTGTGTTACATTTTAACACAGTCAATCATCACCCAACTTACCGCTGTCCTATAGAGATCTCTGCGCCTATCGTCATCACAACAGGAAAAATAATGGTAACATGCGCGGAATCAGGTATAGTGAAAGTTTACACAAATCTTCTAATTCAAAGCCGATCAGATCATTTCAACTCCCGCTGTAGCTCTTGTAGTACTGGGTGTATCAAAAAGAATCATCCGATATGGCACGTCTATACTTCTAAATCTAATAAACATATGCAACGAATTTTCTTTTTTGATGAACGGGAAACTCAAAAAGTTTTTTTCATATCTTTTCATAGATGTTCAATATGCTCCCCCCCCCCCTCCTTGAGATGCACAGTATATATCAATGAGGTATTCAAATTGTTCCCACACTACGGTGAGAATGTCTGAGTTACAGCTTCACAGCTGCTGTAATGCGATATCCAAGTTCATTCATTGTTGTTGGTAACGGAGACACATAAACAGAGTATTTTAAAAGTTCTCACAAGAAATAATCACATCCAGTCAGGTCCAGTGACCTTGGATGCCAGTAATGTAAGGCTGAATCATTTTGTCCAATTCGAGGGATCCATTGTTCAGTAACCCTTTGATTTAAACATTCCCGCACTTCCAGATGCCAGTGTGGCGGTGTCCCATCCTGTTGGTAAATGAAGTCGTTCGAATCAGTCTCCAACTGTGGGAAAAGAAAGTTCTCAAGCATATCGAGGTATGTGCTTTCTTTAACAGTGTTCTTGGCAAAGAAAAATGGACCATACACCTTCCATGAAACTACACAAAACACATTAAATTTTGGAGAGTTCCTCTCATGTTTTACAACTTCATGTTGTCGTACTGTACCCCTTATTCTCACATTATGATGGTTCACCTTTCCTTTTAAATGGAATGTTGCCTCGTCACCAAGCACTAAGCGTGGAAGAAAACTATCTTCCTCCATCTTGCCAAGAACGAAATTACAGAAATCGACACGTTGTTGTTTGTCACCTTTACGAAGAGCTTGTAGTAGCTGAATTTTGTATGGTTTCATGTGTAAACGTCGACGCAACACACGCCAGATGGACATTAATGGCATGTTGACGTGCCGAGCTGCACGGCGAAAGGATTTCTGCGGAGTCCTTGTGAAACTATGGCCGATGCGTTCGATGTCTGTGACAGACACTCGGGGACGGCCTGTCGATTTGCCTTTACACGAACAACCCGTTTCTCTGAATTGTTCATGCCATCGTCTAATGCTCTGTGTTGTAGGACGATCCGCACCATACCTGGTACGAAAGTGACGCTGAACAGTTATTACTAACCCACATTGCGCAGAACGTAGAACACAAAACGCTTTCTGCTGTCCCGACACCATTTTTACTAGAACTGATGTGGGTGCACACTACTGCTACCTAGCTGGAACCACGTAAAACTCGAGAGTTTGCTCTTTCCAACAGTATGTTGTTCACGCACATATTTCAAATAACATGATTTTTTTTAAATCGGGTGATTCTTTTTGATACACCCTGTATTATGCGTACATCTTTGTTGTTCATATATGTCAAAGTATATAAATGTGTCGAAATATATAGATAAACTCTCAAAATTTTACTGTCCTATAGAATTCGCTGTATGTAAGGAGCACACCCTGCCATAGCAGGGAAAACAAGCGAATCAGCGGAAAAATGTTCCTGTCGGAACACCAAAGAGGCGAATACATTCCTCTTTGATAGATTCTTACAGAAAAGCTGCATCAGTCCTCATTTCGCCCTTACTCACCAAAAAATTTTGGCATGCAAACATATTCGCCCTTTTTTGCGTTGAAAGAGAGTAGCAGACAGACAGTGACGGTGGAAGAGAGAGGAGGCATTGTCAGTGGAAGAGAAAGAAATAGGAATCAGCGATGATGGAAGAAAAAAGTTGCAATGAAAGAGAAAGAGAGATGGATGAAGATAATCGCAGTCGTAGCTGAAGAAAGAGGGGCTATTGATGGTCAGTGGGAGGCAGTGCAGTAAGAGAGAAATAGAAGTGGATGAAGATAGAAGCAGTGGGAGGAAAAGAGAGAGGAGACAGTGGAAATGTAAAATATATATGAGTTGAAACCATACATAGGCCTAGGGTATGAACCTTCCCAGACCAGCGAACTTGAACACATATGTACGAGGATTGGAACTTAAATGAAACTACAATTAAATCAATACCATTAGCTGCTGACAGGCGTTGATATACATCAACGGGGACAGTTGAAAACATGTGCCCTGACCAGGACTCGAACGCGGGATCTCCTGCTTACATGGCAGACGCTCTATTCATCTGAGCCACCAAGGGCACAGAGGATAGTGCGACTGCAGGGATTTATCGCCGGCACGCTCCCTGTGAGACCAATATTTTCAACTTAATAGTCCACACACTACATTCGTAGTGCCCCTGCCATTATACCCATTACTCGCGGCAGACAATCCACCGAGTCCCGTAAGAGTTCAGGCAAATCGTGTGCATCCGCACTGAAGAAGATCATCAGCCGATTAGCCTTAAACGTTATGAAGATGGCAACTGTTCTTTCGGATATGTCTGAAAGAACAGATGCCATCTTCATATGGAACTTAAATAGTGGCAACTATTTATTCACAACCGTTAGAAAAGAGTTACATGTTTGCACCTGTTACTGTCCTTCAAAGTAGTCGCCAGCATTGTGTAGAATCCGTTGCCAACGATGTGGGAGGTGTAGTATACCGTTAGCAGAGCCTGTTCTGTTGATGGTGCTAATGGAGCGGTCTACTGCCTGTTGAATCTCTGGAACTGTTCTGAAGCGAATGCCACGAAGTGGTTCCTTCAGTTTCGGAATCAAATCAAAGCCGCAAGGGCTTAAGTCCGGGGAGTGTGGTGGATGGTACAGTACGGCCGAGTGGTTCTAGGCGCTTCAGTCTGGAACCGCACGATCGCAGGTTCGAATCCTGCCTCGGGCATGGATTGTGTGATGTCCTTAGGTTAGTTAGGTTTAAGTAGTTCTAAGTTCTAGGGGACTGATGACCTCAGATGTTAAGTCCCATAGTGCTCAGAGCCATTTGAACCATTTGAACAGTACTTCCCAGTCCCATCGAACGAACAGAGCAGCCCGCGCATTGTCGTGCAAAATGATGGTTAGGTTGCGCAAAAAGTGTTGCCGCTTCTTTCGCAAAGCTGGTAGCCGATTGTGCTCCAAAAACGAACAGTAATACTGTGCATTGACGGTCTGCCGTGGAGGAATGTAATGCATTAGGATAACACCATAACAGTCGTACACGAGAATCACCGTAAGTTTCACTATAGTGGGGCTGTGATGCACTTTTCGCGGCGACCCATAATGACGCCATTTGTTGGATTGGCGTTTCAGTTTTGGCTCGTACGATGTGGCCCATTTCTCATCCAGTGTTACGATACGGCGTAAGAAAGCCTCTCTTTCGCGCTCATAGCGCTCCAAGTGCGTTTGAGCAGCGTCATAACGCATCCATTTCTGCATTTTCGTCAAGTCATGCGAAACCCATCGTGATGCAATTTTTCGCATGCCCAGGCGTTCCTTCAGGATGCGAAGCACAGTCGTATACGCTAATCTGGTTTCGTGGGCGAGCTCATGAATCGTACGGCGTCGATCACCGTCCACTAACGCGGCAACAGCATCCAGTTCTTCTTCAGAGACGCTAGGACGACCTGCCCGATGCATGTCTGCCAGTTTGCCGACCTTCGTTGAAGGGTTTTACCCAACGTGCTACTGTTCTGTAGGGCAATGCCGATTCCCCGCACGCCTCTTGAAGACTTTCATGACACTGTCGTGCTGTACGACCTCTGGCTCATTCAATCATGATCCAACTCCGTTCTTCCTGTTTCGAAAACATAGTGACACCATTACGTTAGACCGCTCGCTCACAAGTGACTGTGTTTCCCTCGATTGTGCCCACGCCGGTGACGTGGGACGGACGGGTGCATTTGCTCGGAGGTAAGGTAGGTATGTCAACAACATGTGCTATCAGCGACAATAGTTGATTCCATTGCACAGTGTCTCCACAACACTGTTGCCACTATTTAAGTTCCAACCTACGTATAAGGGAGGGCGCACTTTGTTCAGAAATTTGAACACGTGAATATAGGAAAAAAGAAAAATACAGGGTGTACATGAAGTCTGGGAACACTTTCAAATAATTATTGCACAATAACTAAACATTGTACTGATGTCATACATAATGCATTTTGAAGAGAAACTCTGAAAGTTTTTTTTTTTCTTCAAGCATTCGATATGCGAACCATGCATGACACGGCAGATGTCAATACGGTAATCGAATTCTTGCCATACCCTTCCCAGCACGGCATCGTCGACTGTGGCAGTCGCTTCCCGTGTTCTCTCCCAGAGCTCTGCTACATCACGTGGTAGAGGCAGTATATATACCAAATCTTTAATGTGTCCGCACAGAAAAAAGTCACACGGAGTGAGATCTGATGATGGGGGAGGCCATTTCTTGAAACAGCTGTCCCCTTCTGTAGCATGACTGCCATGTTTGCGACTAGCGCTGACTATCGGCAAATTACCAAACTACGCTGTGGCGGTATACACGGAAAAAAAAAACTTTCAGGGTTTCTCTTCAAAATGACGTATTTATGATATCTGTACAATGTTTGGTTCTTGTGCAATAAATAATTGGAAGTGTTCCCGGACTTTATGTACACCCTGTATGTTGGACTGCCCAGAATTTTTGAGCTGCCAAGGTATGGTGCAGACAGTGTCAGTGGGAAAAGAAAGACATAACGAGACAGTGTAAGTGAGAGTGGGCACAGTGGCAGTGGGATTTGCTGTAAAACAATTGGAGAAAAAGGAGACAATGGGAAAGAGACATACACTGACGGAAAAAAAAAATCGCAGCGCCGAGAAGGAGTTGTGTAACACTAACGAAAGTTGGCACTCGTGTTTCTATATCTCAGAGATTATGTGTATTTAAATTTCAAGTCATTCTCATAAGAGTGGCGCTAGTAACGCCACTATAAGGATGCAAATCAGGTTGTTTTAAATGCACACTGTAACGGTCGTGAGCGTTAGTTACCTCTGAGATTGGACATGGTGAGATGATGTTAGTCAAGAATGCCTTTAAGGAGACAAAGGCGCCATTGTCAACACTGCACTGAGTTTGAACGAGTTTGTGTAATAGGGCTACGAGAAGCTGGATGTTCCTTCTGCGATATTGCACAAAGACTTGGCAGGAATGTAGCCACTGTACACGATTACTGGCAGAAGTGGTCACGAGAATATACGGTCGCAGGAAGACTGGTCGCCGGGCGGCCACTTGGCATTACCGAGAGGGACGAACATAGTGTTCGGCCTAGGGCTCTGGCGCATCATACTACATGTGCAGCAGGAATCTGAGCAGCCGTTGGTACCACAGTGACAGAACGAACTGTTACAAATCGGTTATTTCAAGGACAGTTCCGAGCCAGATGCCCTGTAGCGTGCATTCCACTGGCCGCAAATCATCGCCATTTGCTTCAGTGGTGTCAAGCGAGAGCTCATTTGAGGGTAGAGTAGATCTGTTGTGTTTTCTGATGAAAGCTGGTTCTGCCTCGATGCCAGTGACGTTCGTGTGTTGATTAGAAAGAGACTAGTTGAGCGCCTGCAACCAACCTGTCTGCGGCTTAGATACACTGGAGCAACACCTGGAGTTATGGTCTGAGGTCCTATTTCGTATGACAGCAGGAGCACTCTCCTTGTTATCCCACAAACCCTGACTGCAAATCTGTACGTCAATCTGGTGATTCTACCTGTTGCACTGCCATTCATGAACAGCATTCCAGGGAGTGTTTTCCAACTGGATAACGCTCGCCTACATACCGCTGTTGTAACCCAAGATGCTCTACAGAGTATTGATATGTGACCTGCTCGATCACCAGATCTGTCTCCAATCGAGCACATACGGAACATCATCAGATGATAACTCCAGCGTCATCCATAAACAGCATTATCCATCCCTGTATTGACCGGCCAAATGCAATAGGCACGGAACTCCACTCTGCAAACTACCATACAGCACCTGTATAACAAATTAACGCACGTTTGCAACTTCAGCGTCATCCATAAACAGCATTAACCGTCCCTGTATCGACCAACCAAGTGCACCAGGCATGGGACATCACCCCACAAACTCACATACAGCACCGGTACAACCCAATGCATGCATGTTTGCATGTTTGTATTCAACATTCTGTCGGTTACACCACTTATTAATGTACCAGCATTCCACATTTGCAATGGCTTATCTCGCACTTACATTAACCTGTGATAAATAATGTTAATCACTTACATATGTTACCTAGACATATGTATTCCCGAAATTTCATTACTCTAAATTAATTATTTTTTGGTGTTGCTATTTTTTTCAGTCGATGTATGTAGACTGTGGCAAAGAGAGGGAGATGCTGAGTATGAAGGCTTAACTACAAAGAGGGACTGGGTAAAAGGATTTAGAATGCTCTTTGTTAAAAGAGCGCGAATATGTCCACATGGTCAAAGTTTTTTGCCAGGAAGGCGGAATGAGGAATGAACCACATTTTCTGTCAGAGTGTTTTAATGAACTTTTCACCATTTTGGGTGTCCGACAGGAGCATTTTTCCGCAGCTGATCACATATTGGAGTTAATGACATTTAACTCAGCCAGCCTACATATCACTCACAGTGCCTTTTTGCTTGATCAGAGAAACCAAGAAGCTCATTTGGGCTGAGAATGTACTGATGAACGTTGGAAAGTGAATCGAAAGACGACTCTCGATTTCTAGTTCGCGATGGTCCTAAGATGCTGAAGCCACCAGATTAGAGCCGCCACTCCTGAATACAAGGTCAGGTTGCTTAAAAGTGCGTCATCATTTGTCCTAGAGTACAATGCTGTTTTGAAAAAAAAATCTAATAATGTAAAAGGCTGGAGCTATGGTGTTCATTTACTTCTCAGAAATGCACATACTACTAACATAACGTACTCACTGACATTAATCTCCATAATGAGATTTTCACTCTGCAGCGGAGTGTGCGCTGATATGAAACTTCCTGGCAGATTAAAACTGTGTGCCGGACCGAGACTCGAACTCGGGACCTTTGCCTTTCGCGGGCAAGTGCTCTACCAACTGAGCTACCCAAGCACGACTCACGCCCCTCCTCACGGCTTTACTTCTGCCAGTACCTCGTCTCCTACCTTCCAAACTTTCCAGAAGCTCTCCTGCGAACGTTGTGAGTCGTGCTTGGATAGCTCAGTAGGTAGAGGACTTGCCCGCGAAAGGCAAAGTTCCTGAGTTCGAGTCTCGGTCCGGCACACAGTTTTAATCTGCCAGGAAGTTTCATTAATCTCCATGTTTTCTAGGCTTAATGAATGATCCATTACATTTAGAACAGGGATGGCCAACCCGCAGACCATGGGCCGCATGTAGCCCACTAAGTATCAGTGCAGCTCAAGAAGTGAGCATCTACAGGGTTATTACAAATGATTGAAGCGATTTCACAGCTCTACAATAACTTTATTATTTGAGATATTTTCACAATGCTTTGCACACACATACAAAAACTCAAAAAGTTTTTTTAGGCATTCACAAATGTTCGATATGTGCCCCTTCAGTGATTCGGCAGACATCAAGCCGATAATCAAGTTCCTCCCACACTCGGCGCAGCATGTCCCCATCAATGAGTTTGAAAGCATCGTTAATGCGAGCTCGCAGTTCTGGCACGTTTCTTGGTAGAGGAGGTTTAAACACTGAATCTTTCACATAACCCCACAGAAAGAAATCGCATGTGGTTAAGTCGGGAGAGCGTGGAGGCCATGACATGAATTGTTGATCATGATCTCCACCACGACCGATCCATCGGTTTTCCAATCTCCTGTTTAAGAAATGCTTCTGCTTTAGCCTTTTCCGTAAGATTTTCCAAACCGTCGGCTGTGGTACGTTTAGCTCCCTGCTTGCTTTATTCGTCGACTTCCGCGGCTACGCGTGAAACTTGCCCGCACACGTTCAACCGTTTCTTCGCTCACTGCAGGCCGACCCGTTGATTTCCCCTTACAGAGGCATCCAGAAGCTTTAAACTGCGCATACCATCGCCGAATGGAGTTAGCAGTTGGTGGATCTTTGTTGAACTTCGTCCTGAAGTGTCGTTGCACTGTTATGACTGACTGATGTGAGTGCATTTCAAGCACGACATATGCTTTCTCGGCTCCTGTCGCCATTTTGTCTCACTGCGCTCTCGAGCGCTCTGGCGGCAGAAACCTGAAGTGCGGCTTCAGCCGAACAAAACTTTATGAGTTTTTCTACGTGTCTGTAGTGTGTCGTGACCATATGTCAATGAATGGAACTACAGTGAATTTATGAAATCGCTTCAATCATTTGTAATAGCCCTGTATTAACCTTTCGGTAAGAAATATATAAAATCCACAAAATTCCATTTATGAAAAGTGATGATAAATTGAATATTTTGAATTTGGAACTCTGTCACACGTCGCTATTCTCTCATTGGGACATCCCTCCCTCTCTCTCTCTCTCTCTCTCTCTCTCTCTCTCTCTCTCTCTCTCTCTCTCTCTCCCTACCTCCTTTTTCCGTCCTCAGCGCCCAAATTTTTTTTCTTCCGGTGTCGCCCAGGTAAGCCAAAATGTTGGACGACTGTGATTTAGAGCGTGTCCTATATTTTGGCCATATACCTTACGTCATCTTCTCACTGAATTACCAAACTAAAGCTACTGCATTCGTTCTGTCTTTTTACATCCGTGGACAGCGTCACTGCACATGGGGCCGCAGATACACAAAGTGCCAGAGATGTTTGGCAGCGAAGAAGTATGCATAAACTGAATCTGTGGTTAAACGATCACACAGTTTTAGAATATCGACATATCATTAGGAGCTGCGGTGCTTTCTTCAATAAAGTAGTAAAAATGTCTCCAGAGTGCAGCTACAGTATTTTTTTTAAGTAAAACTCGCAAATACATCTGTAAAGTTCAGCTCCTATAATTGTGCCATGGCATCTCTTGCATAGCGGACGAAAACAAATGGCTTGCTCAGCAGGAAAATGTTTCCGTGGTCTCATGCAAGAAGCCTTGAAAAGCAGCAAGCTGTGTGGCTGGTCTCTTTCATTCATCATTGATAAATAATTTGACCGTAAACGAGCTGACTTAGATGGGGTCTGATAATATAAATTTTGATATGGATTAATACAGTGGTTGTATGCACTGATGTCATCTCTTCTTTTTAACATTTTCTAATTTAACATGCTACTGGCTGTTTCAATGGCTTTTATGAGGGAGCTTCAGCATTGAGATGCACTAAGGGTACGGGACAGGAGAGTTGCAACAGTGCGGTACCAAAGTTGACTCCCTTTGGGATGAGGGAGTGCGGCCTTTGTAGAACTGCTAGTGGGAGGGAGGGGTGCGGGAAATCGACAGATATAAGCTAGCCTTGCTTTGTCTTGGGGAAAATGGCCTCGGTTAGCATCATACTGGCACCCAGTCCATTGCGCAGTTTATTGCACATATCCACTTTGGACAATCAAGCTGAAAGCACTTGTTCTGGACGATGGAACTCTGCCTGGCAAGAGTTTGGGCCATACTAAGAAATGTATAATAAGCTGATAAACATCTATCGGGTGACAAAAAAGCATGGAAAAACAACTTTGGCATATTACAGGTTTAGAGAGAGGAAGTCTTACACAAAGTTTTATAGCTTTTCCCGTGATCTGTGATGCAAGGCTAGCTACTCCTTGAGTGGGCACTGATTATTGAAACTGATGTGACATCAGGAGGACGTAACACAATTTACGAAGTTTCAAGCAAAAGTGGGGAGATGTAATGTTGCTTCTGTAGATGGAAAATACGCTATATATACGTTCTGTGCTGCTGAATTTATGGACAATATAGTGGCAGGGGTTTTGAGCTGCTGAACAGAAGGGAAGCATCATTTTGTATTCATTATAGATTTCTGTATTTATGAAAAGGGCGTTCATCTACAGGCTTGTAACCTGGGTCGAAAGACTAGTGAGTTCCATTATTATGTTTGTTTGATAAAGGGGATAAATCAAGATGCTTGTATTATATTTTATAAAAGTAATAATTTTGGATTTATTGCTTTTAAAGATTCTTGTCTCAACATTCTCTGTCTTTGATTATCAGAAACTATGTTATGGAAGTTAAAGATTAGAAACTGTTTTTTAAAAAAAGATTTTGCTGCAGCAGTTCAATTTTTAGTAGGTTTATCCTGTTAATAATTCTTATGTTAATCTTCAGTCATTACATTACACTAAATATGCTGTTTGTACTCGAGGTCTCTATAAAAGCAATTTGCCCTTGTGTTATGCACACAATCAATTGACTCTGTGAATAATTGTTTTAGACCCCAACTCCCTGCTTCCTTATCAAGTTAAAAGTGGATTGGAAAACATTTGTATGCAAATGTGCAATTGAGCAACTTCACACTGCCATTATATTCACGTGGAGATGTCTGTGTAAATTTGAAATAGTTCTCAATACAAGATGACAAGAATCCTTGAATTTCCATTCAAGTATTGCCATTAGACTGACTGTTTTTCTCCTTGACTTTTTCTATTAAAAAGCAACATGTCATTCGATTATTTCGAAAGTTTTGCTAAAGAAACGTTGAGTTTTTCTCACTATCCATTCAATTATTTAAAGTTCGTTGTATGCATATGTGGAGCCATGACCAGTGGAGAAGAAGGCCAACTGAGAAATCAAGACTCCTTTATAAGACACAGGTAAAGCAAACTTCTAGATGGTGAATTAGGTAACTTGCAGTCACATTGGGTCTTCTCTTTACAAATTGGTTAAGATAGCCCTCCTAATGCAACAATTTGGTAAGAACATCTTGCGGTATCAGCATGTCTGACGCAGTAATGCATCATGACAGGAGCATTTCTTATCTCATGCTAATTTATTTATTAGTTATGCAGGGGTATGAACTGCTGTAACACTGTGAGAAGTCCATTATCTTCTTAAAAGTGATCCTCAAATGAAGAAAACTATTACTCTTATTGTATTAATACGCTAATGACACAAATTTCGAACATCCTAAACTCAAATCCATCTGTTCAGATCCATTAGTTAAACTGTGAGTGGAAGAGTTTTTAGAAGGTGTCTTGATGTGGAATTGCTGTTTTGTCCACAGATGCATTGTCGAGTTTCAAGACTAGCGATAAGAGTTGAAATAATCACATATTTCTGTGTTGCATTTAAGGAAGGTATTGGTGGTACATGATTGTATAACGTTGGAGAGGACAGACCAAAATTTCATGGACTTGAGATGAACACAGGACTAGAAAGGAAGCTGAAAACAGAAATCAAGTCAGAGGGTTTAGAGTTTCCGATAAGGATTGAATACTATCATTTCGATGGAAATATAGCTGATACTGATAAGAGAAGAAAGATTAAGATATAAAATTCTGTAAACGATTAAATTAGTAGAGACAGAGATCAAATTCAAACAGGATGAGAGTGGGAAAAGAAATCCACGTGTCCTTTACATAGAATTCTGTCTGGAATTAGTCTTGCTCAGTTTAGAGGAACCTTGGGAAATCTAAATTTGGATTGTCAGAAGACGATTTGAAGCGGAAGAGGGTTTGACGTGCATTCCTACCAATGTGTGTCCAGCACCGCAACACCCTCGTCATCCTATATGCTAACATTGGCAAGGATATGATTGGTTGGACATAGGCTTTTTAGGTGTAGAGTATGTTGAAGGCGTGTGTGACACATCCGGTTTTAGGAATGCTTGGTTTTTCTGTTGAACAGCTACTCAGCAGGAGGGGAGGGGAGCAGAGGATATGTGTTGTCAACTATTCAGTTTCTTTCTCCTGCTCCCATTATCGATAGCGCCAACAATCTGCAATAACAGTCATCTGCTGTGAGCTGTTTGACGCCAAATCACTCTAAATGACAGCAACTTGTTCAAGAAACAAAAGGATACCTGATGAAAGTGTATAACTTTGAGAGAAGTAATGATTCAACATTAATTGTGCATAAATTCGAAAAAAAAACATTGTCACATGAAGTTACTCGTCAGTGGAAAGTATACAAACAAAAGCAATTGCATATATTAACATTATCACAATAAAGAGAACCAAAAGCCAGTGAACTGCACTGGACGTATTTGCAAATGGTACCACTTATCGAAGACTTCGGACTGCATGACATTAGTGCTACTGTTGTAGTTGCTTGATGGTGATAAAATAAATGGACTTTGTCAAGCGTGCATTAAATAAAGGGCAACGGGAACTGTAGGTAGGACTGAGCACAATATTTTTATAGATGAAAGTGGTAAAAATCGTAATAGGTGCATAACTTTAATAGTGCACTTTATTTGGATTTACCGCTAACATGCATTCCATTAGCCTCATTATTCCTCCTTCATTGAGAAAGGGCTGAAATTTGTATTCTTTATATGGCATACAACAGTTCTACATCTATATTTGCAAAGCACTGTGAAGTCAGTGTATTTTTCCAATTTCCTTGAGAGTATATGCTTAATGTATATAAGCTCCTTAAAAGATTACACCTGCTGTAACGTTGTATATGTGTTCTAAAATGTATAACACGAGAACCAAAGAGGTATATAATCGTACGTACACACAAGTGTTCCCTGTATAAAATTCACTGATTCATGCGAGTGACGAAGTCATGGATTCTTACCTCCATGGACGAAGTACTTTGCGCATGTAACTACTGTTCATCTTTGCTACGGCTATTCTGCATTTCCGCCAGAATTGTTTATGGCGGGAAGCCGGGAAGTGTTCAGAAGTGTTGACGTTACTCATGAAATATGCAGATACCAGTGAAAATGTGAGTTTATTATGCAGAATGCGGCATGGTTTCCTATGTTCAAATTGAAAAGGTTTTATATTTAAATAAAACGAATGATCAGTATTTGAAATGAATAGCATACAAGTTGTATAGGACATCTATGTTGATGTCGCATTGTGTACGTTTACCATGTACGTAAATATTTTTCCCGGCAAAATTTACGATTGGGTCACCCTGTGCAATCTCCCATGAGGTAATAACGTTACCATTTTAGGATTTAATCATATTTGGTGCATGTCTTAATGTCAACTTGATTTTTTGCTGGAATCTTAAGTGCAAAGAAGAATATCCTGACTGACCCTATTCGTTAGCAAAGACTAACATGAAAATACCATTTACGCATACCATCCATATTCAACACTGCCGCGAATTGGTAAATAAAAACCATGTGTATTCCTTGAAAACGTGTTAAAATGTTTGTGGTTGACCTGTAGGTCAGATCTGTAACCAGACGATGGCTGAAAACGGTTATCAGTCATTTTTATTAGGGTGAAGTGGGGTATGTGTAACCACGATTTGGCATAGTTCAACTTCGACACCAAATTGCCAACTTGTTATTGAAGATATGATTTTGACATTTCTCATGCGTAAAGTTTGACTTACTGACTTTTAAACAGTACACATTTTGTTTTTGAAAATAAAATTATATGGTCAAATAATTGTTTTCAGAATTTTGTGTTGTGAGGTTACACTTGCCCCATGGTTCGGGGCAAGTGTAACCCCGCATTGTTGTATCCATACAGAATATTGTAAAAGAGACTTGGGGTAAGTGACCTGATTACCCAATTTTTACTGAATTTGAGGATTTTTAAATTATTTTAATATCTTAAATTTTACTCAGAATATGAACTTTTTGCACGCGCCTCTTTGTGTATTATGAAATACACAGAAAATGTTAGCTAAACTAAAAAATAAGTGTTAGACTAAACCATAAAACACCGAAACAGAATGCATCGTAGATAATTTTTTTTTTGTTTTAGGCCAGTAACTTATTAGTTTAAATTCTACAAAAGTACTATTTTTTTCTTTAGTAGGCAATTTAACAAAAATAATAAAATATTTAGTCTCAAGAGAAAAGAAAAATTCACTTTATAAGTTCACTTTCTATTATTTTTCATGGTAATTGAACGAAAGTTGGCAATTTGTGTTTAATGCTAAACTGCCCTAATTCTACTTACTATATTCACACTTGTTGTTGTTGTGGTCTTCAGTCCTGAGACTGGTTTGATGCAGCTCTCCATGCTACTCTATCCTGTGCAAGCTTCTTCATGTCCCAGTACCTACTGCAACCTACATCCTTCTGAATCTGCTTAGTGTATTGATCTCTTGGTCTCCCTCTACGATTTTTACCCTCCATGCTGCCCTCCAATGCTAAATTTGTGATCCCTTGATGCCTCAAAACATGTCCTACCAACCGATCCCTTCTTCTAGTCAAGTTGTGCCATAAACTTCTCTTCTCCCCAATCCTATTCAATACCTCCTCATTAGTTACGTGATCTACCCACCTTATCTTCAGCATTCTTCTGTAGCAACACATTACGAAAGCTTCTATTCTCTTCTTGTCCAAACTGGTTATCGTCCATGTTTCACTTCCATACATGGCTACACTCCATACAAATACTTTCAGAAACGACTTCCTGACACTTAAATCTATACTCGATGTTAACAAATTTCTCTTCTTCCGAAACGATTTCCTTGCCATTGCCAATCTACATTTTATATCCTCTCTACTTCGACCATCATCAGTTATTTTACTCCCTAAATAGCAAAACTCCTTTACTACTTTAAGTGTCTCATTTCCTAATCTAATTCCCTCAGCATTACCCGACTTAATTTGACTACATTCCATTATCCTCGTTTTGCTTTTGTTGATGTTCATCTTATGTCCTCCTTTCAAGACACTGTCCATTCCGTTCAACTGCTCTTCCAAGTCCTTTGCTGTCTCTGGCAGAATTACAATGTCATCGGCGAACCTCAAAGTTTTTATTTCTCCTCCATGGAGACTATTATTTAGTCACTGAATGCTGTATGAATCAAATGTTAACACAAAATGTCAGGTCTCCATTGTGACCCAAAGTAGGCTCAGGCAGCACTGAAATGACATCGTAGGATGGAACTTTCATCTCTTCTATCAGGCCAGTAGAATGTGGTGCCATGCTTTCTTATTTTTGCATCTGAGGAAAATCACTTCTGGATCTCCTAAATCCCTAATTTTGGTAACTTGGCCAATAAAATGAACTTTCTTACATTTTGTTGCTAAAGCTACCAGAACATAGTTTCCAACTGTAATTTTATCTTTGGCTTCAAAAAAATTTGCCTCTTCTTCTTCTTCACAGTTTATCATTTCTTTCCTGAAATCCTCCAGTGTTATGGTCCTATTTTCTTCATCACTGCTTATTAAAGATAGGCCTCCTTCAGTTTCACTTTCTTGACTTGTTGATTCAACTTCCAGTCTTCTTTTCTTGTTACCCACATGAGCAATCAGGGATTTTTTTCCACAACATTCTGAGATGCCGTTTCAGATAAAGCAACAGCACTTTGTTTGGAAGATTTACTTTTCATTACCAAGCCCTTTTTTATGCCGATAATGCTTTTTTTTGCGTTCTCCTTATTATTCTTGTTTCCTTTAAAATCTTTTTCTTTATAGATGGCATCTTGAAAAGTGATAACTTCAGCTACTGGTGCAATCCTTCTTTGTTTTACCAGTGGGACTACACAGTCAGACTGTTTCCAATAATAAGCTTTCAAATGACAAATCAGAAGTTCCAGAACAATGAAACATTGGTTAGCTTTGGAATGGTTGAGAACTCTGATACTTGGAGAATGGCAGGGCTCAGTAGATGTAGACCTATAAAATTCTGGAGGTTGTTCAGCTGGAAGCTTCCCAAAAATGTGAGGACTTTCTGTTACAGATGTAGATTCCACACAGTCTACAGCTGCATTATCGTGAGCTGGCAATGGATTTGTTTCTGCCAAAGATTTGGTATGAGCTACATATCTTTTATATGCCTCCGGATCATATTTAGTTTTATCAATTACTTCTCTATTGTAAGGGAATATTCCTGCTTTTTGAAAACCACTTTTCAACAATTCAGGTGGTGTTTCATTCCATACAGCAGTGAGGAGATTGGAAAAGTCACGTTTGCTAATTTTTACCCCTTGATGATGTCCCTGGTGATGAGTTAACTTTTGGTCCCAAGTAGATTTCACACTCTTAAACACCGCTACATCCTTTGGCTGCAGGATGAATTATCATGCTCAACATTGTTGTCAGTCAAACAATGCTTCACATACTGTAATGTAATTGAAATGGTGGCGTTCTTTACAGTTCTGTGTCATATTTTATAGAAGGAAACATGCTTTAAAAATATAGTAGACTTAAATAAAAAATAAAATATATCTCACACAAACTCAGTAGACCTACAAATCCAGCACATCAGGTATTCTGGTATCCATATGTACAGGAAGGCCAGTTTAGTTGATCTAGTGTGATGGCAAAAACAAGGTTACGGCTTAAATAAATAATTATGTTCTGGTAAGTTTGTTCAGGGAAAGCGTAACCCCCCCTGGTTACACTTGCCCCAGCCGATTGGTTACACTTGCCCCACATGGGAAAAAGTTGGGGTAAGTGTAACCATGCCTGGCATATCAATAGCTTTATCAGTACAGCAAAACGAAACTCATATTTGAAATTATCATGCAAAAGTAAGTTTGTAACCAAAAAATTGTGCAGTTATCTTTAAAACTGCAGAAATGACAGACCACCAAATTCTGAGCACGTCACTCTCTCGCAGAGTGAAAATGTAGACGTCAGTTCAAGTCCAAAAATTAATTACCAATTTATGCCAGATTTGACAACTTATGGTTAAATATAACAAAGAAAGGAGTAAATTAACATGTGTGATAGGTCAGAGATAAAAATACAGCTTCTTTAAGGCACCATAAGCCATGGTTACACTAACCCTATGGTTACACTTACCCCACTTCACCCTAATGTATATGTAGTATCTGATAGCCGGCCGCGGTGGTCTAGTGGTTCTAGGCGCTCAGTCCGAAACCGCGCGACTGCTACGGTCGCAGGTTCGAATCCTGCCTCGGGCATGGATGTGTGTGATGTCCTTAGGTTAGTTAGGTTTAAGTAGTTGTAAGTTCTAGGGGACTGATGACCACAGATGTTAAGTCCCATAGTGCTCAGAGCCATTTAGTATCTGATAGTTAAATGTCTTTTCAGTGTAAAGTATTAGACACACACCTTGGGTGCACAAATAGAATGATATATCCTTATTTTGTTACTATAAATTAAAAAGACATCGTGTATGAAATTAAATAAAACATTGCAAGCAATAATGAGACAATATTTCTTTTTACATATATACTGTTGCACATAAACATAGATTAGGCAAAGAACAGTTTCATAAACAATTTTAAATATAAAGGAGGAAATGATTTTTTAAAACAGTACCTCCTTGCAGATATCATTGTTTTTCTTGACGTCTTGATCCAAAAATGACATAAGTTCATTTAAAGGTGGGAGACAAGATCTTCTCATAGCACTTAAAGTTTATACAACTATGCACTGTCGCTTTGTAATGATGGTACATATACCTTACAAATAACACTGGAGAAGGGGACCCAAACAGCATATTTTCCACTGAGGCCATGAAAGGCACTGTTGTTCAGCAGGAGACATACAGTTAATCTCAACATCTTTAAATTCGTATGATACCTGGGAAATGAGTACTATCTACCAGTTTTCTGCCTCACACTCAGCTGTCCTGACTAAGTGTTTTCATGAGGTGCCGTAGCAGCAGTGGTCACATTTGCATCAGTTGAAAGTGTCGTAAAAAGCATGGTGTTAGTAACTGACTAGAAATGTGCAGTACAATCATGTTTCTAGAACTATTCTCCCTGTGCTGTAGCTCATCAAATTTGACCCTTTTTTTTTCCAAGTCGAGCCATGTTTAAGTGAAGATAAGAACTATTAACTGCCAATCCCAAATATTTTTCATTATTATTTGTACTTAATACTGGTACTCAGGACAAGCAGAGGTCTGCACTATTACTTTCTACAAAGTTGTACCTTTGTAAAAAATCACAAAGTTAAAGCACAGCATGGAAAATGTTTATTTTTCATAATAAACCCACATGATGTACCCTATTTATTATACATTGTATCAGCTTGATGGCCTATGTGCTAGATGCATAAAATAGGGGTCTGTAGGTCAACCCATTACTAAGTAGTAAATCTCTGAACACAGGGGAATTGGTGCCTCAGTAATGACCAGGTACACACCCTTATGCCTTTAGACTCGAAGTTGTCAGTGATAATTAAAGTTGGGGCAATCCTATTTGGCAGCTTTACTATTAAGGCTTTAGGTATCCATGTAGCAAATATGACTAAATTCTGAAATTGTCACCTTAGGCTCTATCAAAATATCAGTGAGTTTACATGGTATGGCCCATAGATATTCTTTGTCTGTTAGTACATGTTTTTTCAAATGCAGTTTTGAGTTATGTGGTTAAGTGTTACTACTAGCAAAAATGTTCAGTGTCATGCAGATAAATACCGTTTTGATATTGAGGTAATCATACTGTGAGAGAGTGGTTGCTGGAGCCTTGGGTTCACATCACAGGATGCATGTTCTTCACAGAAGGACCAATAATATTTCTTCTTTATAAATTTGCATTCTTTGACATATATTTCGGGATTACAGAAGTGTCCGATTCCACCCATGACGGAAATGGCTATTGTAAGCGTCTCCAATATGGCACCTATGACGTCATAACACACACAAGACAACAAACATGAAAATACATATAAATAAGACAATAATATCTCCCTCCACAAATACAGTCAAACTAACGGGACAACCGTGGGAAATGGGGGTTTTAGGGTGAGGACAAGCTAAATACACCCACACTCATAAATTAAGGATAGTTGCAGAATGTGGTGCCACACAATGTGACACTACACAGAACTGGCGTTAATAGCATAGCACATAGGGAACACACACGACACAGATCTGCAAGTCCATGGTATTGGAGATAAGTTGAGAAAACCGTCCAGAAACACGTGCTACAAAACGCCACTGTTTCCTGCGCATGTACCCCGACATCAATATGGGATATGATCACCGTGCACACGTATACAGGCCGCAGAACAGGTTGGCACACTCTGGATCAGATGGTCGATCTGCTGGGGTATAGCCTCCCATTGTTGCACCAGTGCCTGTCTGACCTCCTGAAGTGTTGTAGGGTTTTGAAGATGTGCGATGTGCAGTGATACGTCGACCGAGAGCATCCCAGACGTGCTCGATGGTGTTTAGGTCTGGAGAACAACTCCATTCACCTGATATATTCTGTTTCAAGGTACTCCTCCATGATGGCAGCTCGGTGTGACCATGTGTTATCATCCATCCAAGAGGAAGGTGGGACCCACTGCATCCCTGAAAATGTGGACATACTGGTGCAAAACGATGTTCCAATACACCTGACCTGATACAGGTCCTGTGTCAAAGACATTCGGGGGTGTATGTGCGCCAATCATAATCCCACCCCACACCATCAAACCACGACCTCCATACAGATCCCTTTCAAGGACGTTAAGGGGTTAGTATCTGGTTCCTGGTTCACGCCAGATGAAAACCTGGAAAGACTCACTGTTCAGACTATATCTGGACCCGTCCATGAACATAGCCTGGGACCACTGTTCCAATGACCATGTGCTGTGTACTTGACACACACACACACACACACACACACACACACACACACACACACACACACACAAAAATGACGTCACACACAACACCGACACCCTTACGTCACGGATCAAAGCGGATGGGTAGAATCGGATGCTTCCATTGACCCTATATGCTTTGTATATTTTAACCACCAGACATTCGTACAATTACTTTTGAGGTTGCTTGTCATACAAATATTTCAACACACTTTCATTGGAAGTCAGGACCATAACTTTTTCATTTAATCAAATAGCGAAGTTTAATTTCCTTACAAAATTGTAAATAGTCTTATAGTACATCAGCTTAGAACTTAATAGTGAACCACTAAATTTCTTTCGTTTCACCTGACTTTGGAGTACATTACACCAACCCCTTTTTAATATTCATTGGCTTTCTGTTAACTCATTATTGTTTCGTTCTTTCTGGTGTTGCTTTCATTTCTTCTTCAGGGATATGTGTTATTCATTGGTTTTGATTTTGACCCTCATTTTTTTGTCATTGGTAATGTTTTTTCGCAGCTTTACCTGTGAGCATAATTTCTGTGATTTGGAATTGTTTGACATTCTTCTGTTTCCATAAACCTCGTTTTTATGTATGTAATAAAAAAAATTTGTTCACTGTGTTTGGGTACATTCTGAGAATGTATCCATAATATCAATTATTCGTTTCGTAATTGTGTATGAGGGTATTTCAGTTATTTGGCAAAGGTTTCATTTCTGATGTGGATTAGTTCCTTATGGAAATCTTTCTTAATATTTTCTTTTCTTTGATCTGCAGCCTTTTATCTGGGCCATGCGTGGTGATGGTTGTGACTGTGTATAGTGCCTGACTGTGTACAGTGCTTCCAGTTTCATTTCTGTATTATGGTGTGATTTGTGTAATTCAGCCAACTGGTTGCAACGGGATTGAACCTGACCTGGTTTTGACGCTGACTATTGGTATCTTCATCAGAAAATTCAAAGGAATAGCCTAAAAAATTGCAAAATTGTTAACATACAGGGAAACCAAGAATAGATAATTATTATACTGAACAAATTTAATATGACTATACCCAAATGTTTTGATAGACGAACAGATTTATGAGCAAAATGCTCTCATCATATAAAATAACTTATTAAAATTACATTTAAAACCATATAAAAATCACAGGTACTGGAACTGACATAAAATTGGTACTTGACAGTAAAAATTATAGTTGCTTGACGTGGCACACTACATGAGGAAAATATGCACTGGAGGTGGCCTCTGACTAAGTCTCACAGGCCAAAGTTGCCACAACATGGACACAAAACAAGTTGTGCCGCCCTTTTAACAACCAAAGAAATCAGCTGCTTGCATTAAACATATATATATTTTTTAAATAGCATATAAGTGTTCATCTCACAAGTCAACAACTAGTTTTATGTAAAATAAAAATTTATACAGAACAACAGAGTAGCTGATATTCTGTACATTTTATGTAAAAATGAATTACCGTGTAATAAATAAAAAGGAGGGGGAAGAGTTTACTCTAAGGAAAAAGTGTCAATTTTAGGTGTTTCTAAGTTGTGACTTTATACCATTAAAGAATTTTTATTGCATAGCTGCAGCTGTTCATTCATAATGAAACCCCCGTCAAGGGGATGGGATCGACAGAATCGTCAGATCCCACGTGTCGGCTTTGACCCGTGACGTAAGCGTGTTGTCGTGTGTGACATCATGACGGCGCGGAGTTTGGTTTGTGAGTGTGGCGTGTTTGTAGAGGTCGTCGTGTTGTGGTTTGTTTTGCTCTCCGGTAGTATGTTCAGGGTTTTCGTTTGTGTGGTGTAATGGGCGTAGTTTGCTTTTGCCCATTATCCAGAATTGTTAGTGTCTGCTGTGTTTGAAGTGGAATTCGTTTCAGTGAGTTAACGATTTCGTGTGAAGGTTAATTTAGTGTTGTTCGCTGTACGTCATGTGGTAATTTTAGTAAAATTAATAGGTTGTTGTTTCTGTTCAGGAATGGATATGACAGATAAAATTAACAGTGCGCAGGTCAAGGGAAGTGTTTGATCCCAATGTGTGGCTGTGTATGTTGATATTGGTATCGGGAGATGTTTTGAGCTATATAGGCCAAGGGAAGTGTTTGATCCTAATTTATGGGATCGGGAGTTGCTGTTGAGCTATATAGGTCAAGGGAAGTGTCCGATTCCAGATGATATTGTTTGAGGTATTTGGGGAGTTTTGTGATGTCGGTTTTTTCGTCGTTTTGTATGGGGTGGGTGTCTAAATTTGTTTATATTTAGTTTGCCCCCACGCAAAAACACCCATTTCTCGCTCTTGTCCCGTTAGTGTCATTAGGCTTTTTGTGGAAAGTGTGCGTGTTTGTTTGTAGATGTATTTTCGTCCTCATAATGTGTACGTAACGACTTTATATATACCATATTGGAATCGTGGTTTATAGTCGTTTCCGCCGTATTTGTGACGTCATGGGTCAAAGCAGACTGGCGGGATCGGACGCTTCCGTATTTCCAGGGGATGGTGTTTGAAAATTTCTAATTCTTGAAGTATATTGAGTCCGAAGCTTTCCTGCATCCAGGATGCTGGCATGAACAGAAGCTTATTGCTTGTGATTAATAAGATCACCAAAGGACGAGTTATAAACATTTGTAACTCCTTTATCTAGGACATGTTCTTTAAATCCAACAGCAATTGCTCATCCTATCTGCCCTATGTAATAGGCTAGACACATGTGTTAGAAGGAATTTTATAGACACCTGATTTTTGTAAGGGAGAATGCACTGCTTTCAAATTATGAATAAGCTTATTTTTCAACCTGTTATTAGTAGAAAACGCTATTTTACAGTCGTGATCGTGTTTGTTTTATAGGAACTGCTAAAGAAGTGCAAATAGTGGTTATACTATTATTGGTTTTATTTTTGAAAATATTGTCCACTATGGATGGTTTGTATCCATTATTGACTGTGATAGTTTTAATCAAATTGCTCTCAGCATCGAGATTTTCGTCAGGTAAAGGAGTGGAAACAGCTCTATGAATGGAAGAATGAAAAAGCCTTTTTTGTGAGAATGAGGGGGCTGAAGTCTCCGCCACACACTGTTAGGTGGCTTGCGGAGTATGGATGTAGATGTAGATCCATTGGCACACAGGACTGCTTATCTACTGCTCAGAGGTTGGCAATGCATCTGTTTGTGTAGCCAATGGGATGTTTCTGTGACATAACCAATGAGAGGCAAGAAGAGAGGCAGTGTATTTCTAGCTCCGTAATTGAAACCAGTGTATTAGTGAGTTTCGAGAGACATATTATGTGATTATGGCAGCGACTGCTATAAAGCGGACTGATTAAAGTGCTATAGTTCTGCATGGCAATGTCATCCGTTGGTGCATGTGTCACGGATTAATTGCACACACATGAAAATGTATCAAATGTGGTGGTGAAATGACGATGAAATTGATCTGTTCGAGCAGACTAAATGGATCTATGTTTATTAATCAAATCATGGGAGCAGGTAGGTAGATAAGTGTTTATTAATAATAGAGTTGCACATTCTATGTATTAATAAGCATTGGTCCACCCAACTTCTTCCTTGATTTAATTGAAAAACACTGAGCCAGTTACTCAGTATGCAAGCACAGAATTTAAACTGAGATCGTGACTTTTAGGCCATGACTTGTTGTTAATCAGCTGTCTTGTGAAGCGGTCTGAGTAGAAATTTAGCATCATTACTGTGTAGAGGATCCAATTCTCTTTTCAAAACTGCAGTGGGGTCCTCATGTACCTTAAAAACATGATTTTCCTCAAAAACCTGTAAAAAAATTTTTTTTACATACTCGTGTTTGCTAGCAACAACTAGGCCATTGCCTTTATCAGATTTCATTATTAATGGATGATACCCATTAAGCTTTAAATTAATGCTTTTAGTTAAGTTTTTGTCACAGTTATCTGTACTTCGAAAATAACCCAAAGTTTTGTTTACAGTATTACACACATCATGAGCTATTATGGCTTGGTAAGAGCTATCAGTTTTTATGCTATTGAGACCAGTTTTTAGATCTACAGTCAGATTTTGATAAGACAAATTAGTAATTAAATTATACTTTAAAATTTTTTCCAGTAAGAAAACTTCATTTGTAAAATTTATGTCAGTTCTGTTTAAAATTCTGATATAAAATTTGTACTAAGTTTTTGGAAGCTATAGCATCAAATGATTATATATATATATTTTTTTTTTTTTTTTTTTTTTTTTTTTTTTTTTTTTTTTTTTTTTTTTTTTACAGGCAGAAGGCAAGAAAGCTAACTTAATTTCTTTTCATGCCTAATCTGGATGATTTGCTTGATATTTTCTGAGCTGTTATTGATGTGTGCTACATCATGTATCTATAATTTTTACTGACAAGTACCATTTTTATGTCAGTTACAGTACCTGTAATATTGATATGATCGGTGCGTTTTGCCCATAAATCTGTTCGTCAGTCAGTACATGTGAGTATAGACACCTTATAATTTTGTTTGGTATAATAACCATCTATTCTTGATTTTCCTCCGTGTTAATGGTTTTGTAATTTTTTAGGTAATTATTTTGGATTTTCGGAGAGAAGACACACCCATAGTTGCTGTAGAAATCAGGCCAAGTTAAATCTTGTTGCAACCTGTTAGCTGTAGGCCTATTACACAAATCATATTCTTGTGTGCCTGTAGAATTTTGCACAGAGCACAACTTAATCATAGCTAACACTTGATGCAAGAATCACAAAAGAAGGTTGTATACATGGAAGAGGCCTGACGATTCTTGAAGGTTTCAGATATATTATATAATGGTAAGACAGAGATTTAGGAACCAGGTTTTAAATTGTAAGACATTTCCAGGGGCAGATGTGGACTATGACCACAATCTATTGGTTATGAACTGTAGGTTAAAACTGAAGAAACTGCAAAAAGGTGGGAATTTAAGGAGATGGGACCTTGATAAACTGACTAAACCAGAGGTTGTAGAGAGTTTCGGGGAGAGCATAAGGGAACAATTGACAGGAATGGGGGAAAGGAATACAGTAGAAGAAGAATGGGTAGCTTTGAGGGATGTAGTAGTGAAGGCAGCAGAGGATCAAGTAGGCAAAAAGACGAGGGCTAATAGAAATCCTTGGGTAACACAAGATATATTGAATTTAATTGATGAAAGGAAAAAGTATAAAAATGTTGTAAATGAAGCAGGCAAAAAGGAATACAAACGATCTCAAGGAAGTGCAAATTGGCTAAGCAGGGATGGCTAGAGGACAAATGTAAGGATGTAGATGCACATCTCACTAGGGGTACGATAGATACTGCCTACAGGAAAATTAAAGAGACTTTTGGAGAAAAGAGAACCACTTGTATGAATATCAAGAGCTCAGATGGAAACACAGTTCTAAGCAAAGAATAGAAAGCAGGAAGGTGGAAGGAATATATAGAAGGTCTGTACAAGGGTGATGTATTTGAGGACAATATTATGGAAATGGAAGAAGATGAAATGGGAGATAGGATACTGCATGAAGAGTTTGACAGAGCACTGAAAGACTTAAGTCGAAACAAGGCCCCGGGAGTAGACAACATTCCATTAGAACTACTGATAGCCTTGGGAGAGCCATCCCTGACAAAACTCTCCCATCTGGTGAGCAAACTGTATGAGACAGGCGAAATACCCTCAGACTTCAAGACGAATGTAATAATTCCAATCCCAAAGAAAGCAGGTGTTGACAGATGTGAAAATTACCGACCTATCAGTTAAATAAGCCACGGCTGCAAAATACAAAATACTGCAAAAATTCTTTACAGATGAATGGAAAAACTGCTAGAAGCCGACCTTGGAGAAGATCAGTTTGGATTCCGTAGAAATGTTGGAGCACGTGAGGCAATACTGACCCCTATGACTTATCTTAGATATTAGATTGAGGAAAGGCAAACCTATGTTTCTAGCATTTGTAGACTTCGAGAAAGCTTTTGACAATGTTGACTGGAATACTCTCTCTCAAATTCTAAAGGTGGCAGGGGTAAAATACAGGGAGCGAGAGGCTATTTACAATTTGTACAGAAACTTGATGGCAGTTATAAGAGTCGAGGGGCACGAAAGGAAAGCAATGGCTGTGAAGGGAGTGAGACGGGGTTGTAGCCTATCCCCGATGTTTTTCAATCTGTATATTGAGCAAGCAGTAAAGAAAACAAAAGGAAAAATTCGGAGTAGGAATTAAAATCCATGGAAAAGAAATAAAAACTTTGAGGTTCGACGATGATGTAATTCTGTCAGAGACAGCAGGGGACCTAGAAGAGCAGCTGAACGGAATGGACTGTGTCTTGAAAGGAGGATATAATATGAACATCAATAAAAGCAAAACACGGATAATGGAATGTAGATGAATTAAATCGGGTGGTGCTACGGGAATTAGATTAGGAATGAGACGCTTAAAGTAGTAAATGAGTTTTGCTATTTGGGGAGCAAAATAACTGATGATGGTCGAAGTAGAGAGGATATAAACTGTAGAATGGCAAGGAAGGCGTTTCTGAAGAAGAGAAATTTGTTAACATCAAGTATAGATTTAGGTGTCAGGAAGTCGTTTCTGAAAGTATTTGTGTGGAGTGTAACCATGTATGGAAGTGAAACGTGGGTGATAAATAGTTTAGACAAGAAGAGAATAGAAGCTTTTGTAACGTGGTGCTACAGAAGAATGTTGAAGATTAGGTGGGTAGATCACATAACTAATGAGGAGGTATTGAATGGAATTAGGGAGAAGAGTAATTTGTGGCACACCTTGACTAGAAGAAGGGGTCGTTTGGTAGGACATGTCCTGAGGCGTCAAGGGATGGCCAATTTATTATTGGAGGGTAAAAATCGTAGAGGGGGACCAAGAGAGGAATACACTAAGCAGATTCGGAGGGATGTAGGTTGCAGTAGGTACTGGGAGATGAAGAAACTTGCACAGGATAGAGTAGCATGGAGAGCTGCATCAAACCAGTCTCAGGACTGAAGACAACAACACATTCTTGTGTGGTTGCTGGCTCACAAACATGTTTCAAATTGTAGTATTGTAGTGTCAAGATGTGTTTAAGTGTTTCTCGATTGTGCCTGTTTGCAACTTAACATGGCATCTTTGGGTAGGTAGCTTTCTATCTTTTCCTACATGATTTTAAGTATTATAGTGTCTATTTGTGTGTTTCAAGAGAGGATATTCTTTTTGGAATGCCAGTTAAACTTTATTTTTTCTGTATTCCATTGTGTTTTCTAAAGGACTTTACATCTGATCCATTCTCAAAGATATTTGACTTCTTTAATGATTTCTATATTTTGTTCACCCATTGTAAAATATTTCAGTGGTTGTGTTTATCATTGTTGTTTATGAAGGAGATTTTGAGACCATTTTGTGTGTGTGTGTGTGTGTGTGTGTGTGTGTGTTCTTTGGCTTCTTGCCAGGTCTCTGCAAGGGCTAGGCAGTTTACGTTGATACCTTAGTTCTTGTTCTTAGCCGGATTCCGCTATGGGACTGCGTGTTCCACTGTCTGACTACTTTTTATGGGATGTAGTTGAGTAGCAGTTAGGAGAGTCCATCTCCTAGCCATGCCCTAATTTTTATCTTTTATCTCTAATGACTTTCACTTTGGAGTATGTGTTGGTTAGGGTTTCTCTGATTAGGTTAGTTATGTAAGTTTAGTTCTTTTAGTTTTGAGATGAGGGACTCCCAGTTCATTTAGTCATATGCTTTCTGATAGTCAGTGAAAGTGAGGGTGTGTAGTTTTCCTCTTTATTTTTCGTAGGCCCTGAGGTTTTTGAGGTTTGGAATTTGTCGTGAGAGGAATCTTCCTTTCCTGAGAACTCCTAGGTATTCTCTAAGTTGATGGTCTAGTGGGGGTTCTGCTCTGTTTAGTAGGACTTGAAAGAATATCCTGTAGGTTGTGTCTAGGAGTGAGATACCTTTGTAGCTTTTGGGATCTGCTTTGGACACTTTCTTATGCAGTAGGTGAATCATGGCCATCTTTCATTTATCCAAATTGTTTCAAAGATTTTTGAAGAGAGACTTTTGCCAAGTTCAGCTGTGATTTAGTTTCCTCCCGAGGCCTTATAGTTTTTGAGATTCGCTTTAGTTGATTGTAGCACGTTGACATGGTGGGTGGTTACAAGGTAGGGTTGGTTGGTTTTTAAGGCACTGAAGTCCATTTTTCTAAGAGTTCTTAACAGTTGAGGTGGTTTGTAAAATATTCTGCCAATATTTTCCACTAACTCATTACAAGCAATATTTCCGTTTTGTCTTTGAGTTGTGGGGTCGGTGGCCATGTTTGGTTATTTTCTGTTTAATTTTATGAGTACCTTTTTGTATATTATCTAATTTTTATACTTAAAGAGTTCTCATGTAATCAGTCATACACATAATCAGTGGTTTTTACAAGGAAAAGCTCATTTTAACTTGTATGAGCTGCTCATGGAAATATTCTACTGATGTTTTCAAGCTGATATTTCAGATAATAATGTCTTCAATTTTTGCAACATCACAAGCTACCTCAAAGTTAGCTCAGCTGCATTACTCTCTCTTCAAAGTGCTTGTAACTACATTTGGCACACGGATCACTGTTACCGTATTTACTAGAATCTAAGCGGCACTTTTTTTCCGGTTTTTGTAATCCAAAAAACCGCCTGCGGCTTAGAATCGAGTACAAAGTAAGCGGAAGTTCTGAAAAATGTTGGTAGGTGCCGCCACAACTAACTTCTGCCGTCGAATATATGTAGCACTACACAGGCATGCTTTGCAGGCACAAAGATAAATACTACCACCAAAACCTCTGCGTCAGTAAATAAATTAAAAAAAAAAAAAAGTGGGAGACGAGCTTTTTTTCCTCTGCCCCGAGTTTCAACCACTGCATTTTCATACATTATCCATCGAAGTAAATACAAATTCTGTATTGTTCATCTTTGAATGTTGCAGCGTTTCAATGTACTACGAAAATCCGACTGGCAAGACTGTTACGGATGTTTGTCAATATGACCAACTGTATGTTCTGAATTTTTTCCTACCTGTGAGAAGAGATGGTTGTTAATAGGAACTTTTATGAATTGTGAATCACATGCAGTATTCTCTTCACCATAAGAATAATATGAATATAAACATTTTGCCATGTATTCTTTCATGTTTGCTACTATCTCATTTAAATTCTGTCTGCCTAATCAACCACGAAACTAGAGTGAGATAACAGCAAGCGCGGAAGAATATACATATCATATTTATATTTGTATTATTCTTATGCATAATAGTGATAGTCAGAAATGAAGCACAGCAATTGACTAGATTTTTAAATCTAAGATGACTCTAATTTCTGTGCAGAATTTAATGTACTAAAGAGGCGTCGGCAAAGATTTTCAAACGGAGAAAAATTTTCACTCAACTCTTGTTCAGAACATCTTCAATCGTACGCAGTCTATTATTTGGTTCTTGTTGATTATTATCAAAGAAAGCAGCAGTGTAAGTAACAACAAATAGCAGTCTCTTGCCATTGTTTCACTAATGAGATGATTCCTCTCTATTTGTTTTATTTTTTTTATTATTATTTTTTTTAATTGTAAGCGGCGGTTGTACGCACAAAAGCAAGCCATGCTGCGAGCAGTGACAGGCCGTCAACACTCATTATCAGAATGCAACAAACAATGCATGACACAGTACAGTAATGCATCTTCAGCTTGGAGTGACGTAAACACCTATAACAAAGAGAACGGTACTTATCAGATCAAAGAAAATTAAGCAATCAATTCAAACCAGGTGAAGCACATGGAAAAGGAAGGGTACCCGTATAAATACGGACGGAGCACCTGACACACAGCAATGGCTACCTGGTAAAGCTTAACTGCTAAGCTTACGACTTGAACCAAACTACTGTAGCTGTATCGTCATTCATTCGATCTAAATTTTGTCTCATATTACAATGGACCAACTTTGTTTCGATTTAGAGGTGCGGCCTCCCCTTGAATTTAGAGTCTCAAATTTCAGGTGCGGCTTAGATTAGGGAAAATTTTTTTTCCTTGATTTCGAGTCTCATTTTTCAGGTGTGGCTTAGATTCGAGTAAATACGGTAATAAATTTGTTTCAGAATGCTGAGATGCTATAAAAAACTAATACAGAAGTCCCAATAAAAAGTTTCCAAGAAGTAGACAACACACTTCATAAGAGGAGGTGGGGATATTATTACAGCCAAGTACAATGTCAATGCCAAAATTTATTTTAATAAGGTTTGCTTTTGTGATCTCATTTTAGGAATTTGCAACAGTAACTTTGTGGTATTGGACAACAGCTGATGCCCTTGGGTCAAACAGAACATAAATTCTTCTGTGTGACACAAGATGCACTGGGGATGGGGAGACTGAAGATCTTTGGCTAAGATCTTTACTCTCTTTCAATTACAGGCCACATCTCCCATGTACGCACATAATGTCTTTAATGCACTGGTTTCATTGCCTTGTACATAACTGGCACGAAACAAAAATGGCTTTGAAACAAATACTGTACTTCATTCATGATGCGGATTTTCTGTCACTATATCATAGAACTATTTCATATTTATCAGTGAAAATAGTTGCAGCTTTGCATAGTATTTCTATATTTGCATCTATACTCTGCAAACCACCATGAAGTGCATGGCACTGGATACATCCCATTGTACCAGTTACATTAGGGTTTCTTCCTGTTCCATTCACATATGGAGCGTGGGAAGAAAGATCGTTTGAATGCTTCTACATACAGTAATTATTCTAATCTTATCTTCACTATCTCTATATGAGCGATATGTAGGTATATTCGTAAAATCATCATTTAAAGTCTGTTTTTGGAACTTTAACATACTTCATCAGGAGAGTCTACATCTATCTTCAAGGGTCATCCAGTTGACATGATTGCTTGATAATTCATACTGTGAACAGTTTTTTTAAAACATGTTTAAAACTGTTAAAATGAAATGTCCAATGGTCTGCTGTAGAGTATGCTGCAGAGTAACAATCATCAATTGATAAAAATACCATCGTCAGTTATGAGTGTCATGTCTATGTCAAGTTGTGAACTGTACTGTTTCCAATTAAAATATGCGCTTGTTGACCTATGTCAGGCAACAAAATGCCCCTTTTCTGTATACTTCCAGTATCCCATGTTAGACCTATTTGGTACATGTCCCACACACTTGAGCGATATTTTAGAACAATTTGACGAATGATTTGTAAACTATCTCCTTTGTAGGTTCATTGCACTTGCCCACTATTCTACCAGTAAATGGAAGTGTAACATCTGCTATACCCACGATGAGTGTAAGTGATCATTCCATTTCATATCCCTACAAAGTGTATTTGTAAGAGTTGGCCAATTCCAACAGTGTCTCATTGATATTATAGTCATAGGATACTATGTTTTTTACATTTTTGTGAAGTACACAAGTTTACATTTCTGAATATTTAGAGCACATTGCCAATCTCTGCACCACATTGAAATCTTATCAAGATCTGACTGAATATTTATGCAGCTTCTCTCAGATAGTGCTTCATTATAGGTACCTGCATCATCTTCAAAAAGTGTGATTTTACTATTAATGTTGTCTGCAAAGTCATTAATGTACAACATGAACAGCAAGGGTCCCAACACACTTCCCTTGGACACACCCCAAGTTACTTCTAAATCTGACAATGACTCACCATCCAAGGTAACATGCTGTCCCCTCCCTACGAAAAAGTCCTCAATCCAGTCACAAATTTCACTTGATACTTCATATGATTGTACTTTCGACAATAAATGTAGGTACTTTTCGGAAATCAAGAAACACTGCATCTACCCGATTGCATTGATCCAAAGGTTTTAATATGCCATGCGAGAAAAATTCAAGTTGGGTTTCACACGATCGATATTTTCGAAATCCATGCTGGTTGGCATTGAGGTGGTCATTATGTTAAAGATATCTCATTATGTTTAAGCTCAGAATATGTTATAAGATTTTACAACAAATCGATGCCACGGTTACTGGACAGTAATTTCGTGGATCACTTTTACCCTTCTTTTAGATGGATGTGACATTTGCCTTTTCCAAAAATTGGGCACTGTTTTTTGTTCGAGGGTTCTAAAATACATTACAGTTAGAAGAGGGACTAATTCAACTGCAAATTCAATATATAGTCTGACAGGGATTGCTTTGGGGCCTGGAGTTTTGTTAAATCTTGAAAGATTTCAGCTGTTTCTCAACACCACTGACACTAATACTTATTTCTTCATCTTTTCAGTGCTACAATGATTAAATTAGGACACTTCTCCTTGGTTTTCCTTTGTAAAGGAAATTTGAAAACAGAGTTAAGCATTTCAGCTTTTGCTCTTTTTTGAAAAGTCATTTGACAATATTCTGCTACATTGGTCATTGAAGGTATCATGCAGTGCTCTCCTGACAACCAAATGAGTTTCATTCAGCATCTCTAACTGTAGCTCCACACTTTGTTTCATACCTATTATGTAATAATCTCCTTTCAGAAGTTTCTTTGCAGTGACTGTGTACTATGGAAGTACCTTCCCATTATGAACTGTGCTGCTGGGTATATGTCTATCCAGTGTATGGTCAACTATTCTTTTAAACTTGAACCATAGTTCCTCTACATGGTCCTGCCCTGTACTGATATTTTCCAGTTGCTCATTGTGGCATGGCACCAGTGACTTTTTATCTAGTTTGCTGAACACACATATCTTTACGCTTATTTTAGTTGTTCTTTGTACTTTGGTAATCATTGTTGCCACAACTGCATCATGGTCCAATACCATTTTCGATGTGGACATCCTCAAAGAGGTCAGGTCTGTTTGTTGCCATTAGATCCACTATATTTCAGTCATGAGTGGGGTTCCTAACTAATTGTTCTAGGTAGTTTTGAGAGAAGGTATTTAGTAATGTTTCGCAGAATTTCTTATCGTTTCCACCACTAACAGAACTGTAATTTTCCCAGTTTATTGTTGGATGATTAAAGTCTCCACCAATGATTACAGTGTGATCGGGAAACTCGGGTACAAGAAAATTTTTTGTGAAGTTTTTTGTTAGATCACGAGATGAGTCTGGTGGGCAAGAGGAGGATCCAGTCATGCCCACCCAGGTACTGAGTCTAGCCCAAACAATCTCAGATGCAGCTTCAGTTTCTACCTCAGTGGATTAGAGTTGATTTGAGTTTCTTGTCTACTGTGACAAATTCACCACCTCCATTTCCCATTTGCATAGCCTTTTGATATACACTTAAATTTTCCTCAAAAAATCTCGCTGCTGTCAATTTCAGGTATCGATAAGTTTTCTGTACCTAGTATTATGTGAGCTTCACTTCTCTTCAGGAGTGCTTCAAACTCTGGCACTTCATTACAAATGCTTCACCAGTTAACCATTAGAAAGTTCATTTTTTCACCTCTTTGATCTTACATTGATGATTTTGGTTTTCCTACAGCTATTGTTTTCCGGATTGGATGGAGAGTCACTGAATCTAAAAGACCCTTGTGTGCACCCCACACACAGTCAACTACCTGAATAGCAGCCTTTGATGTGTAATGCACACCTAACCCATTTACGGGTACCCTGCAGTTCTCAACCCTATGCCACAAGTCCGGGAAGTTGCAGCCTAGCTTGTCACAGAACCTTCAGTGCCTCTCATTCCGTCCTTCCACTCAAATCGGAAACAAAGGGTGAGATCAATTCTGGGGACAAATGCTGCAAATTATGAGCTTCATTGAAACTCCTTGCACAAGGTTGGTCTTCTCAAACTTCTTTGCCAGTCACTGGAATGCCCCAAGTATAACCTCGGAGCCCAGAGGGCAGGCATCATGTGTTCCATCATGTGCCACAATGTGCAGTTGGTTGCATGCTGTTCCATCAATGGCTGCTGGAATAGCCTCTTTAGTATGCTGAACGAGGCCCCAGGAATACATACTGAGTGCATCTGGTGTCCTTTCCTGTCCCTTGCTGCCATTTCCACGGGTACTGTCATTCGCCGTACATTTGAACTGCCGACGATTAATAAACCCCTACCCTTCTGCTTTTGCCTCTTGACACCATACAAATTGGTGACAACTCTCTGTTTCAGCGAAACATAGCACCTCGAACTTGTTGGTTAGGGGGATGGGTACAGTGCCCTGAGTCCTCCCTGGTCCCTGTTCACCCTATACGGGATGCTTGGAACTACCATTGACATGCCACTCGCAGTCAAGTTGACGAATAATGACAGATCGTGTACTTTCTGCAGAGGAGACAGGATCTACAGAGAGGATAGTACTTGAGGTGTCTCTTGTACTGGTATCGCAGGTACACGACTTTCAGCAGCTCTTCCAACACACCAGTTCACAGCAGCTGCCAATCAATTGACAGTAGTCAGAGCAATTTCCAGCTGCTTGCAAACGGCAACAAACTCATCGTGTGTTCGTGAACAGTATTCACAGTGGGACTGCATTTTGGATGGTGCAATTAGTTGTGGGGCAGTGAGCAAATAGCTTTAAATTAAGCCCAGTGATTATCTTTTGATTTGTTGAGCCAGAAAGGTGTTAATTCCCTATAAGAATTGAAGCAAATATACAAAACGAGATTTCTGTTAAGGCAACACAAAAACCTGTAATAAAAATTACTAGTTCACTAAAACTTCCTGAAGTATATTTGTTAGCAAACTCGAAAAGAGTTTACTTACAATAAATGTAGATAATATATTTGGCTATGATTTATTAATTGGTCACTTAAAAATAAATGACAGCATTCGTAGATCTCAGGTTTGTGTGTCAGTCATCGCCTGTAAAAGGTGCCAAAATTCCTTCTAATATAGTGTGGGTTCCTCTTAGCATAAGTTTTGTCTGGTATGTAAGATCTCAAGTCATGACATGGTTGCAGCATTTAAGAGTGCCAATAAATTTTATGGTGCTCCGTTTCCAAATTTTCTTCTTGTGTGGGAACAAATATGACACACCATGATATGGAAAATACTTAAAACTTGCATCATTTTACGTTATTGAATACTGCTTCATCACTTGAACACTGAGTGCCAAAAAAACATTCAACTTCAGAGACAACCCTAAACAATGCTGTGTAAGAATGAAAACAATGGGTGGGATGCTTGAGGAAAGCATATATAATACCCTCGCCAATGTTGCAAATAAATATACAGTGTGTAAAATGTATCTAGTAAACAACAAGGCTAAATTTTAAATTTCTTGAGGAAATTTATCTAGATGTACCCTCCCCCCACCACCACTTCCACGTTCTCAGTGATTCCTCCAGGGGCAGATTTGCAGCTTTACATCAGATCCCTTTTAGGCCGACTCTTGGGGACTAACCCCCCTCCCCTTTCCTCCATCTAATAAACTTCACACAATCAGAGAGACCCTCACCATGTAGCATTCTTCCTTCCACCTCTCCTGGCAGGAGTTTGCCATCTAATCCTCTACCATATTCGTATCAACTGTACTAGGTTGACACATGGATTTTACTCCACAATGAGCTGCCCCCGGTTTTAAGTTGCAAGTTCCCCCTCATGGTGATGCATATTGTGCTGGACTGCCCTCCACATTTTGGCCCTTCACACTAAATGTGCCCTCCCACCTTCCTCGTACAGTTATCAGTGGACGGCCATTGCATTTCAGTGATTGGAGACTATTTGTATAGCATTGCCCAATGTTCTCAGCTTTCTTTGTGAAAGTGGTTTGTCCTCCCAGGTTTATGTCCTTGAATTTCCCTCTGGAGTTGGAGTCCCTCAGTTAGCATTGAAGGTTGTGAAGGCCTTGGTGTTACCTCCACACCAGCCATGTTATCCCCCCTTCTTCCCTATGGCTTGTCTGGTCTTTTCTGCCATCTTGTTTCCCCTTTCCTTGTCTCCCCCCCCCCCCCCCCCCCCCCCCCCCCCGTGTTCCATTGTATTGCGATCATGGAATGGTATGGGGATCGAGAAGGGTCGGTAGTGGTGCTGATGCCCAGACGTGTCCTCCACTCCCCTACTGTTCTTTTCTCTTCCTGCTGCCTCGACTTTCCTCTTACCTCTTCGTGCCTGTTTTCCCTTCCCCTTGACTGAACTGCGCTATTTGTGGGAGAGGAACAGTGGGACTGTTAGGCTGCAAATGTCTTTGAGACTGGGATAACCAAGGGAGATTACATATTTTATGTAAGAAACTTTTATTTTCAGGAATTGGAGACTATTTGTTTAGCATTGCCCAGTGTAAGAGTTCATGTGTCAATGTAGTAGATAAATATCTGCATAGAGGCACAGGCTGTTTTCTAGTGTCAGAACACGTCTTTAATCAGTATGTCTATTACAACTGGACTTGTGTTTCTACTTAAACAGTCTAACTATTGAGACACAAGGACATTTACTAGATACATTTTACACACTGTATATTTATTTGCAACATTGGCGAGGGTATTATATATGCTTTCCTCAAGCATCCCAGCCATTGTTTTCATTCTTACACAGCATTAAAATAGATTTTTTTTTCCTAGAGTTTACTTTTTTGTGATCTGTGTGCCACAATGTGCACAGAAAACATTCATAAATTATAGAGCGCAGCAATCAGTCGTCTTCCCCCGCCCCCCCTCCCCCTACAAAATCGATTTCGGCTAGTGCCTAGCCATTATCACTGCACTATTTTCTTTCAAAGAACTGTGACTGATGCCCGAACAACAGGGAACGGACATGCGTTGAGACTAGAAAATAGTGCATTAATAATGGCTAGGCACTAGCTGAAATCTGCATAAGACGATTGATTGCTGCACTCCATAATTTATAAATCATATCACTGTCATCATGTACACCCACATTCCTAACGGAAGGTGACCTGACGAAGTTAAACATTTGACTAAAAATATTGTTTATAATAGAGGGAAACATTCCACGTGGGAAAAATATATCTAAAAACAAAGATGATGAGACTTACCAAACAAAAGTGCTGGTAGGTCGATAGACACACAAACATACACACAAAATTCAAGCTTTCGCAACAAACAGTTGCTTCATCAGGAAAGAGGGAAGGAGAGGGAAAGATGAAAGGATGGGTTTTAAGGGAGAGGGTAAGGAGTCATTCCAATCCCGGAAGTGGAAAGACTTACCTTAGGGGGGAAAAAAGGACAGGTATACACTTGGGCACACACAAACATGAGGATGGATATGTGTGTGTGTGCGCTTGGCCTAACATTAGCTGTTAGGACAAGCCCAACCACCTCCTCCCAGAGCAGCCAGCTTATAGCTGTTAGAAGAAAGAACACGTAATTTATTAATGCACCTCAGAAGTTATACAGAAGTTGATAGAGAGTTACTAGAAGGACTCTTTGATTATTTTTACAAATAATATTGTCAGTCACTGCTTACAATACCACACATGAATCAACACTAGATTCCCTATGGCCATTTACTGCTACAGTATGCAGTACTGTTACATAGCTAAGGTTGGTAATGACCACAAACATTTCAGAGTGGCACAAAGTCAGCTGAAGTGCACCCATTGGAGAGGGGCCAAGTAAAATTGTGCGATTTGTACATAAGCATACATGACCCGGTACTGTTGTTTATCTTTGGGTGATTCCCAACAGCTTTTTTATCGTAATTACATTAGTTAGCTTTGCTCTGATGGTACCTTTTGGACGTTTCTTGCTACTGTCATTACCTTCTCATCCAGTAATAGGGCTTACTTTGCAGTGGAAAGTGCCGAGTTTTACTGTTATTTTGATTACATGTTGAATTATAAGTCCACTTAGCTCCAGGTTGGTAAGTCACGTCAAGGTCAAAGAATGGCAAGGACAGACTGCCTATTAGAAACATAAGCCTTGTAAAGTACAGTAATGTTCAAACTGACCTTTCTATTGCTGCTTTCATTCGAAGTATGTTTGCACACTACATGTTCTGGAGCAGAAATTTTGCCAATATTGATTTTGGAATTTGAATGGGCGGATGGTCTTTACTTTTAATAATTTATTATTGATTTTGTAATCATGTGAGCTATTAGGTGTGTGTGAATGTAATCACAAAACGTATTTTTCCTTTTCAGCGCTGATGGCAGTAAACTGGGTGAATGGGCCATTATTGAGTTACAAGGAGACCTTCGGAACAGATCAAATGACACTCTACACTCTCAGTTTATTGGAGACTTGCACTACACAGAAAAGGTGAATGTAACAGGTTTAATCACTTCATTTAGTAGTGTTATTACATAACAGCAAACATGCTTCTTTGTGTCATTGTCAGCCGCTTAGCTCTCTAGCTTTTAATTTACATGTCATCCTCAAAGGGACACACATTTTTATAAAAGATTTTTCTTCTTTTGTTTTATGAACAGCCTCTCATGTAGACGTGATTAATAAGGTACTAGTTTCCTGCCAGATGTCTCCCAGCAAGACTTGCAGACTTCAGCACCGGACCACAAAACTACTCTGAAACTTAGATAGGGATGCATAGTTTATATACAATTATTTTTGGTTCTATTATTGTCGTTACGGATTTCACAGTTCATTCCAGGTTCCCGTTCGCTGTTAACAACAAATTCCACTTGGGAGAAATTGTATTGTCATGTAAGTGTAAGACACATTGGGTATCCAAACCAACTTCTGCAAGGGTTTGATTATAAATTTTACACAATATTCTTACTGTTTCTTTGGAATAACTGCATTGCTACAGAATATTATGCTATAGGGCAGTATTGGGTGAAATTATGCAGGCAATCCTGTTTGCAACTCAACACATTATGAAAGTTTTCTGAGTGTAAACCAGGCAAAACTGAACTTTTTTGGTCAATGTATCCATATGCTGGTGCCGCTGTAGTTTATTATCCACTTGGAAGCCTGAAAAGTTCACATTTTGAGCCTCAGCTAGTGTGTGCATATTTTCTCTCTACTCTGTAAGTCACTTTGACATGTTTGGAATTGCATAATATAGACCTTTCTTAAGTTTAAGGGCTAAGCTGTTTGGTTTGAATCATTTGTAAGCTTACTCCATTATTCTTTTGAGTATGTCTGGACCCTTTATAAGTCTTTTGCACATCAATTCCTTAACAATCTCCCCCCCCCCCCCCCCCCTCCCCCGTGGATTGGCAAATCAGTCATGTAAGTCAAAAACGATAGTGGGGAAACACCAAACCAAATGATACACAATATTTAAATTTTCCCCACTCTGAATCTACTTTTATTCAACCCTCTGTTTACTGTTGTTAAGCAAGAGGAATACTTTAATACAAAACAGTTTTGGTTTCCCTTTATAGAATCTTATAATACACAGTTGAAGACCTTGACAAGATCAGAAAAAATGTCAACAGTGAAATTTTTGTTGGTTTGTTCTACCAGAAGTGCGTTGCTCAGATCATATATTGCTTTCTCTACAGAGAAGCTTTTATGAAATTACTATCATCATCATTATTATTATTACCTCACTGCTAATCTAGTATTAATCATTATAGTTGTGAAGTATGTTCATTTTTCTGTGTGTCAGATTGGTCCTCTCTACCCAATATAATCCTTAAGTTAACGTTTAGTGCATTAAATAGCACTACTTTTAGAATATAGTCACCCTCTGTTTAATAAAATTCAGGAATTGTAATTGGCATCAAATCACATATATTCTGCTGTGAGATATGCCATTGAGACTATTGTCAGCTGCAGTATAAGCCGTTTGAAACCCTCTGCTGAATAAGAATGTCGTTCAGATTTCTTCATGCGTAATAGTCTTCTGATATAAACGTCCACATTGCTCGTAAATATTTTCCAGTGTCATCTATACATCTTCCATTGTGTCATTCTGTTTCCTGCACCTGTATTCTTTACTCTCTAGGTGATACACATTTCTATATTTTTCAATGAGAGACACTGTAAATCAGTTTTGAAAACTTTATTTGAATTATCAGAAGCTCCCAGTCTATTTAAAGGCATCTGTTTCTTTTATTCACTTATTGGCTTAATCGCAATAGCATTTCTTAATGTTGACAACCAGTTTCAGTCACTGGTAATCTTGAGACACACAGCTTCTTTTGGTGCATGTCCAGTTTATGTATTTATATAAATAAAATAAAAAGATTGGTAGGAGTGTTTGTGGAGCAATGTTGGCTGCACTCATTATGACGTTTGATGGGAGGACTTGGAGGTAAATGAACACTTGACTGTAAATATCTAATAAGGTAACAACAAACAGACAACATATTTCATAGCAATCAGTTAAAAGTAATTATGCCAAATCCTCAGATGAAAAAAAGTGTGAAATGCTCAATGTATTTGAAAAAATATTGGTTGTGATGCCCAAAGTTCAGATGGTTCAAGGTTACATTAAACATTGTTTTATAGTAAATGAGAAACAATCAGCATTATAGTGTAAAGTAATGTTAAAGATGTGTAACGTTTGTTCATGGCCTGTCTTCAGGGTATCTTCTTAACTGTTCAGTACTTGCATGAAAACTTATCATGATATCACACTCATCAGTTGTGCCAGCTCACAACCTGATTACCTATTCCAGTCTAATCTAACCAACCAGGCCAAGTAGCAGGACAGTCTCTCAATACTCCTATTAGCACTGCTTAAAAAAACAAACAAAAAAAAACTATTTTCAAAGCTGTGCCAATGGAAGTTTAAAGCTCTCTTGTAGCATGCAGTGAAAACATGAATAACATGTGGAGAACCTCCTTTTTCACCTCTCTTGAGTTATTTAAATTGATTTGATTTTTGTTGATCGCATAAGTCCTATTGTGTGTTGTTGCATGTGGAAATGGAACAAGTCAGAATTACAGGCAGATTCCATTTTCCTATATTGCCAAGAAGCATTTGACACCAAGCTCCACTGCAGATCCCCCCAGGGGGTCCACAACTCTTTTGTGGACACGTGCGTAGCGAGCACGGGACCCCGAGCTAATGTGGCCCTCCTTCCTTTTCCGGGCTGCATACCTTCCCTTCCCTTTCCGCATCCCTCCCCGTCCCCCATCTTCGCCCCCCCCCCCTCACCTCTGTCTCTTTCCTTCCTTTCTCCCCCTCTGGGAGTATGGTTTGTGCCTACGTCCGGAGACGGATGCTCGAAACTGTTCCAAATTCCTTGCTCTTACACTTGCCAGTCCTCGTCCTTCCTCTGTCCTTCTCTTTTCCTTCCCTCTTCTCCTTGCCCTTTTCTCCGCTACGGCGTTTGAGACCCCCTCTTCTTTCCTTTCCCTTTCTCTTCTTTCCTCCCTGTGCGTGTCTGAAGGCCGACCCACGCACTTCCATGCGTAGCCGGTGACGGGGTAACGCGTAATTCCCCGCCCCGGGTAGACAGGTAGGACACGTACGTACCCCCTGGTAACGGCCAGGCCCAGGGAGGGGTGATTACCCGAGCTGATACCTTCCGAAAGTGCCGATTGGTCCCTCCGTCCGTTTGTCGGGAGGTGTGACCTGAGGTGTGAACAATCACCTAAGGCGGGTGTGCCCTCGGTGAGGGCCCCCACAAGGGAGGAGCGCGCCATCGGAGACGCCGGTAATCATGGGGGATTCTTCCGCAATGGTTTCCTCACCTTCCACTATGTCTGCTCACAAACGTAAGTTCACTGAGTCTCAGCCACAGACTGTTCTTCCATCGTTGCCACAGTTCCTTGTTGTTTCTCGGTCTGACGAAGGTCACGACTTTTCCACGGTCAACCCTTTCATTATACAGAAAGGTGTCGACGCAATTGCGGGTCCTGTAAAGTCTTGTTCCAGATTACGGAACGGCACCCTGTTGTTAGAAACACACAGTGCCCTCCAGGCTCAAAAATTGCTGCGTACTTCTCTGCTCCACACCTTCCCTGTCCGGGTGGAACCGCACCGTACCTTAAATTCCTCGCGTGGAGTCGTTTATACGCGCTCCCTCGATGGATTGTCTGACGAAGAAATTCAGCATTACCTGTCTGACCAGGGCGTCACAGCTGTTCATCGGGTTATGAAAAGGGTTGATTCGAACATCATTCCAACCCGCACTGTCTTCTTGACATTTGACAAAGTTCAACTCCCATCAAAAATCAAAGCAGGCTATGAGATAATTTCCGTTCGCCCTTATGTCCCAAACCCTACGCGTTGCTATCGATGTCAGCGGTTCAATCATACCAGCCAGTCCTGTTCCAACCCGGCCAAATGTGTTACTTGTGGCAAGGATGCCCATGAGGGTGCTTGTCCACCTCCATCCCCTCGCTGCATCAACTGTATGGGTGACCACGCTGCCTCCTCTCGAGATTGCCCCGTTTTTAAGGATGAAAAGCTCATCCAGGAAATAAGAGTGAAGGAAAAGGTGTCGACCTTTGCTGCTCGAAAGTTACTCGCCAGTCGACAGCCCACCGTGCCTCAGAAAGGTAAATACAGCGCTGTCCTTGCTTCTCCTCGACCAACAAAGGAGGCGGCCACGCAGACTTGCGACTTCACCTTTAGTACCACGGTCGTCCGATCGGCCAGCGCAAAGATCGCCCGTTCAACCTCACCCCTTTCGCCTGCCCACTCTATGGCTCACCCTTCATCGGGTTCTGTTAAATCTCGAGCCCAAAAGTCAGACGCCAAGTCTTCGAAAAAAGAGCATTCTCGTGAAGAGTTTTTACGTACCGCAACTTCACAACCATCGGTTCCTCCTTCATCTAAACATCATACTTCTAAGAAGGCTACGAAGAAACACAGTTCCTCTCCTTCTCCGCCAAGGCGTGTCCCATCTACAGCACCACCTGGCGGAAATCGCCCTCGGCCATCTTCTGTGTCGCCGAGGCGCACTGCTGGTGGCCGGTCAACTGGCCGATCGTTGGTGGCAGGAGCTGCTCCTGACCAACCTATGGATCAGGATCTTCTGCCTTCGACTGAATGCCATTCCATGCTGTCGGTCGCAAGCTCTGAGCAGTCGTTGAGTTGACAGCACCCTTGCTCACGTTCCTCCATTTTCTGTTCACCCTATGTCCATTATCCACTGGAATATCCGCGGCATTCGCGCCAATCGGGAGGAATTGTCGATCCTTTTACGATCCTACTCGCCGGTCATCTTCTGTCTTCAGGAAACAAAGCTGCGTCCCCATGACCGCTTTGTTCTCCCTCATTTTCAGTCCGTCCGATATGACCTCCCCTCTGTTGAAGGCACTCCAGCCCATGGAGGACTCATGATTCTGCTCCATGATACTCTCCATTATCACCCAATCCCCTTATACACTTCCTTCCAAGCTGTCGCCGTCCGTCTTTCCCTTTCTGGATACACGTTCTCTCTTTGTACGGTATACATTCCATCGTCTACACCAATGGCACGAGCTGATCTCCTTCATCTTCTTGATCAGCTTCCACCCCCCTATTTGCTGGTTGGGGACTTCAATGCCCACCACCCGCTTTGGGGATCTCCACATCCTTGTCCACGTGGCTCACTATTGCTAGACGTCTTCCACCAAGCGGATCTAGTCTGCCTCAACACTGGGGTCCCCACATTTTTGTCTGCCTCCACGGCAAATTTATCTCATTTGGACCTTGCGGTCGGTACTGTTCCGCTAGCTCGGCGCTTCGAATGGTTCGCCCTTGATGATACACACTCGAGTGACCACTTTCCATGTGTTCTTCGACTGCAGCCTCAACTGCCATATATGCGCTCGCGTCGCTGGAAGTTTGCCCAAGCCGATTGGACACTTTTTTCGTCTCTAGCGACATTCGATGACCGTCGCTTTCCCAGCGTCGACGATGAGGTCACACATTTTACCGACGTTATTCTCACAGCTGCGGAACGTTCAATACCACGCACCTCCGAATTGCCCCAGCGCCCTCCAGTTCCTTGGTGGAACGAGGCATGCCGTGACGCAATACGTGAGCGGCGACGTGCTCTTCGCATTTTCCGTCATCATCCAACTTTGGCCAACTGTATCCGATATAAGCAGCTCCGTGCGCGATGCCGTCGCGTCATCCGCGATAGCAAGAAGGCAAGCTGGAAATACTTTATTAGCTCATTTAACACCTTCACTCCCTCCTCGGAAGTTTGGAGTCGGCTTCGACGGTTCTCAGGCGCGCCTAGTTTCTCCCCGGTCTCTGGGCTCACTGTCGCGCATGATACCTTAGTGGACCCCGTCGCAATTTCTAACTCATTGGGTCAGCACTTTGCTGAGATTTCGAGCTCTTCAAATTACCCGCCAGCGTTTCTCCCGAAGAAACGTGCAGCGGAAGTGCGACCTCTTGCTTTCTCCTCTCACAATCGCGAAAGCTACAATACTGTTTTCTCCATGCGCGAACTCCAACATGCACTCTCTTCTTCTCGCTCCTCCGCCCCAGGACCGGATGGTATCCATGTCCAAATGTTGCTGCATTTATCAACCCATAGCCTGCGTTACCTCCTTCGCCTTTATAATCGAATTTGGACCGACAGTACCTTTCCCAGGCGATGGCGGGAAGCTATTGTCGTTCCCGTTCCGAAACCTGGAAAGGACAAACATCTCCCCTCTAGCTATCGCCCCATTTCTCTCACGAGTAGTGTCTGTAAGGTTTTGGAGCGTATGGTGAATTACCGTTTAGCTTGGTGGCTCGAGTCCCGCAGTCTTTTAACACCAGCCCAATGCGGATTCCGAAAGCATCGTTCTGCCGTTGACCATCTTGTTGCTCTCTCCACTTATATCATGAACAATTTTCTCCGGAAACGCCAAACGGTAGCAATATTTTTTGATCTGGAGAGAGCATACGATACCTGTTGGAGGACAGGCATTCTCCGCACACTGTTCTCTTGGGGCTTTCGAGGCCGGCTGCCCCTTTTTCTTCGCGAATTTATGGCAGAGCGCACATTTAGGGTGCGGGTGAACACTACTCTCTCCCGTACTTTCTCCCAAGAAAACGGGGTACCCCAGGGCTCCGTGCTGAGTGTTGTACTGTTTGCCATCGCCATTAATCCAATTATGGATTGTCTCCTTCCTGATGTCTCGGGCTCCCTCTTTGTGGACGATTTTGCGATCTACTACAGCTCTCAACGGACCAGCCTTCTTGAAAGACGTCTTCAAGGATGTCTCGATCGCCTCCACTCGTGGAGCATCGAAACCGGCTTCCGTTTCTCACCCAGTAAGACCGTTTGTGTAAATTTTTGGCGACGTAAGGAGTTTCTTCCGCCCTCCTTAAATCTAGGTCCTGTCAACCTTCCGTTTTCCGACGTCGCTAAATTCTTGGGTCTTATGTTTGACAGAAAACTGTGCTGGTCCTCCCACGTTTCCTATCTTTCGGCTCGCTGTCTGCGTTCGCTTAACGCCCTCCGTGTCCTGAATGGTACCTCTTGGGGAGCGGACCGAGTGGTCCTTCTCCGCCTCTATCGCGCCTTAGTGCGCTCGAAATTGGATTATGGAAGCATAGTCTACTCCTCTGCTCGGCCGTCTATTCTTCGGCGTCTCGACTCTATCCACCACCGTGGATTACGTTTAGTATCTGGAGCTTTTTACACCAGCCCTGTGGAAAGCCTTTATGCTGAGACTGCTGAACCTCCGCTGTCCAATAGGCGGGCAGTCCTTCTGAGTCGTTATGCTAGCCATCTGTCTTCCATGCCTGCTAATCCAGCGCATGACCTTTTTTTCGACGCCTCCTTTGATGTCGGGTATGCAGGCCGCTCCTCCTCCCTACTACCCCCGGGAGTCCGCTTCCGTCAACTGCTCCATTCTCTTTCCTTCCGCTTTCCTAAAACCTTCTTGACAACTTGGGGTACAGCACCGCCTTGGCTCCGTCCCCGGATCAACTTGCTCAGAGACCTATGTCAATTTCCCAAGGATGGTACCCCTACACTTGTTTACCGTCGGGCATTTGCTGCTCTATGTGCACAAATGTCGGATGCCACATTTATTTACACCGATGGCTCGAAAACATCGTTAGGTGTAGGGAGTGCCTATATTGTTGGCGACACCCCAAATAACTTTCGGCTTCCCGACCAGTGTTCGGTTTATACTGCGGAGCTTTACGCTGTTCTCCAGGCTGTCCACTACATCCGCCGCCATCAGCGGATACAGTACGTAATCTGCTCAGATTCTCTCAGCTCTCTCCTAAGTCTCCAAGCTCTTTACCCTGTGCACCCTCTGGTCCACCGGATTCAGGACTGTCTGCGATTGCTCCACCTGGGGGGCGTCTCAGTGGCGTTCCTCTGGCTCCCGGGACACGCTGGTATCTGTGGAAATGAGGCGGCCGATATAGCGGCCAAGGCTGCAGTCTCTCTTCCTCGGCCAGCTATTCAGTCTCTTCCGTTTACCGATCTACGGAGCGTTTTATGCCGCCAAGCTGCTCATTTATGGCATGCGCATTGGTCAACACTTCCCCACAATAAATTGCGGGAAGTGAAAGCCCTTCCTTGCGCTTGGACCTCTTCCTCCCGAACGCGTCGTCGGGAGGAGGTAATTTTAGCTCGACTCCGGATAGGGCACTGTCTTTTTAGTCATCGACATCTTTTAAGCGGTGATCCTCCCCCACTCTGTCCCCACTGCTCTCAGCTGTGGACGGTCAGACACCTTTTAATTGAATGCCCCTATTTTAATCCGTTACGCTCCCGTCTACAGCTATCGCCTGATCTATCGTCGATTTTAGCAGATGACACGCGCTCAGCTGACCGCGTTCTACAGTTTATTAATGACAGTGAAATGACGTCAGTCATTTGAAGCTTTTTTTTGGGGGACAACCAACCCCTTTCTATAGTGGATTTTTAAGCATTCCTTCTGCCTTTAGTTACTCAAATTTTATGATTTTGTTCCCATTGCTGCTGATTTTAAATTTCGTTTTTTTCCTGTTTTCTATGTCACGGGCTGGGCGCTAATGACCATAGAAGTTTTGCGCCCTAAAACCACAAACAAAAAAAAAAAAAAAAAAAAAAATCCACTGCAGATTTTTAACAGAGGTAAGATTGTACCGAATAAGTGCCCAGATATGTGAATAGCACAAAGGACCTAGTACATTGTCCTCGATGGCAGTTGTTTGTCAGAGATAAGGGTATTGTCAAGAGTGCTACAGGGAAATTATGTAATAGGACCATTATTATTCTCTGTATACGTAAATGATCTGATGGGCATGGTGAGCAGCAGTCTGCAGCTGTTTGCTGATGATGCTGTGGTGTATGGGAAGGTGATGTCACTGAGTGACTGTAGCATAATAAAAGATGAGTTGGGGAAAAAAAATCCCATGATGTTCGAAAACAGCAGTATTAGTGTGCCACATAATGTGGTCAGGTCGATTAAATATCTAGGCGTAACTCTGTTAAGCGATATGAAATGTGAAGAGCATGTAAGGATTGTAGTGAGGAAGGCGAATGCTTGACTCTGATTTAATGTGAGAGTTTTAGGAAATTGTGGTTCACATGTTAAGGAGACCACATTTAGAACATAAGTGCGATCCATTCTTGCCTACTGCGCAAGTGTTAGGGATCCCCACCAGGTCAGATTAAAAGAAGACATTGAAGTAACTCAGAGGTGGAATGCTAGATTTGTTCCTTGCATGTTCGATCAACACACAAATGTTACGGAGGTGCTTCATGAATTCAAATGTGAATCCTTGTAGGGAAGGCAATGTTCTTTTAGAGGAACACTGTTGAGAAAATTTAGAGATCTGGCATCTGAAGCTGGTTGTTAGAATACCCCTACTGCCACCAAATTACATTTTGCTTAAGGTTAATGTTCATTCATATCAGCTTCACGATCTGGACTCCTATCTGCATTCCTTCACAATCTCAACACCTTTCTCCCATCTGATTCACCTGGGTCTCCTCCACTCAACGTGTGACCTTCCTGGACATTGACCTCCACCTCTCTGACAGCTCCGTCCACACCTCTCTGCACATTAAACCTACTAACCACCAGCAGTACCTGCCTTTTGACAGCTGCCATTCCTTCCACATCAAAAAATCCCTCCCATATAGCATAGCCACCCATGGACACCACATCTGCAGTGACAACTCCCTTGTCCAGTATGCTGAAGGCCATTCCCTTGTCACCCAGTATGTCCCTGGACTGGAGCAACTGAACCATCTTCTTTGCCAGGGCTTTGATTATCTTTCATCCTGCCTTAAAATGGACTTTCCACCCAAGAACCTTCCCACCAGTCCTAAAATTGAGTTCCATTGTCCACCAAACCTACAGAACAACGTAGTTCATCTCTTTGCCACTGGGATCGTATGCCTGTGGCAGACCAAGGTCTCAATCCATGCATGCAAGACCTCATACTCTAGTCCTGTCACAGGCTTATCCTATCCCATCAGAGCCAGAGCAACTTGTGAAAGTAGCCATGTCATATACCAACTCTGCTGCACAAGTGCACAGCTTTTTATGTTCGTATGACTATCAAGCAGCTGTCCACCAGGATGAATGGCCTGCAGCCAAACCATTGTCAAGAACAAAGTTGACCATCCAGTGGCACAATGTGCAACAGCATGCTCAATTTCAATAGCTGCTTCACAACCCATGCCATCAGGATATTTCCTTTCACCACCAGCTTCTGTGAACTATGCAGATGAGAGTTGTCCTTACAACACATTTTCTGCTCCTATAAATGTTCTGGCATCACTCTCACGTAATCCACTGCCCCTCGCCCTCCACCCAACAGTTCCACTTCCTGCATTCTATTGCATTCTTCCAATTCATGTCCCACATTGCCTTCAGCTTGTGCTGTTTACCACCAGCCGATACAGGCCTGCCAGCCTGTATACCTGCTACCCGTCCCTCCATCATTCCTAGCCGGCAAACCGACTGCGTCAATCCGAGCCATCAGCCAACCTCAGTGCTTCTCCCTGTCTCCCACCTCCCTCTCCCTCTATCCACCACACACAGTCCACCTAGCTAAAAATAGTTTTGGCACTGTTACTCCAGCTAGCACCATGTAGGTACTTGTGTGTGTGTGTGTGTGTGTGTGTGTGAGAGAGAGAGAGAGAGAGAGAGAGAGAGAGAGAGAGAGAGAGAGAGAGAGGGGGGGGGGGGGGGTTCATTTTTCTGTGTGTACTTATCAAATATAATAATGGATGTCTCTAAAATATACCACTTTTAGCTCAATGCTTTGTGTAAATGCACAAGAGGAAACATTGACAATTTGAAATAGTACTTATATGACCAGGTGCATGGTGTATACTTTACACCGTAGCTGCAGTTCCACGAATAACTTATTATTGCTCTTGATCTTGTTGATGCTGAAATCGCTCTGACACAACTAAACAGAAGCTGAACAGTGCCTAGAAAGGTATCACCAGTGAGATCGGCTCAAGACTTGGCATTTTTCCAGTAAAGTGCAAAAGGTGACTCTGGTGTATAAAATACACTAACAAGCTCACCCTAGGTTTAATTGGCATTTTCTAGTGTCACTGCAAATGCTTCTGCACTGTGTGATGTTGTAGGTTGCTTCTTAATCTGATCATCTCTGCATTTTTGTCCTAGGACTTTTCTTAATTTTTTATCTTTTTTTAATACAGAATGTTTGGTATCTGCTTTCCTGTACAGAATTAATGGTCCTCAAACATAGGTATATTCTGGTTTAATGACAGTTATGTTTGTTTTGTGTCCTTTTTTTAGTTGTTGTTTTTCCATCAACATATTATGTGCAACTTTTCTTTTTCACTTCCATTAAAACACTTACGTAATGTTAAAGCAATGAGGACAGTAGAAACAAATTAATCGAAACTGTTGTTTGTTGTATTACACAGTGTGAACAGTCGCTTTCTGCCTCCAATTCTATACTTAAAAAGTTGGCTTTTTGCGAGTCATAATCGATTTTCAAACTAATAAAAGGGTGATTGCCTTACATGTGGTTTCTTTCTTCAGATTCTTACTTTTCTTTCTCGTCATACGTTTAAATGCAAGATTTCACTAGTAGCTCTCATAACTTTTTCTTTGCCTCTTTCCCCCAGTCATTTTCTTTCACATGTGTAAGCTGCTGAACTAGCAAAGATTAATTAACTAGATCTGAGTAGAGATGTTGAAAGACCAAATCCCATTTTGGGGCAGTAAAAGACTACACGGCGACAGTAAAAGTTTATATGGGACTCCGGAAATCCGGAGCGTAGTGAAGAAGAATTAAATGATCTGCTGAACGGAATGAACAGTCTAATGAGTACACAGTATGGTTTGAGAGTAAATCGGAGAAAGTAGTAGAAATGAGAACAGCGAGAAACTTAACATCAGGATTGATGGTCACGAAGTCAATGAAGTTAAGGAATTCTGCTACCTAGGCAGTAAAATAACCAATGACGGACGGAGCAAGGAGGACATCAACAGCAGACTCGCTATGGCGAAAAAGGCATTTCTGGCCAAGAGAAGTCTATTAATATCAAATACCGGCCTTAATTTGAGGAAGAAATTTCTGAGGGTGTACGTCTGGAGTACAGCATTGTTTGGTAGTGAAACATGGACTGTGGGAAAACCGGAACAGAAGAGAATCGAGGCATTTGAGATGTGGTGCTATAGATGAATGTTGAAAATTAGGTGGATTGATAAGGTAAAGAATGAGGAGGTTCTACGCAGAATATGTGGAAAACACTGATAAGGAGAAGGGACAGGATGATAGGACATCTGCTAAGACATGAGGGAATGACTTCCATGGTAGTAGAGGGAGCTGTAGAGGGCAAAAACTGTAGAGGAAGACAGAGATTGGAATACGTCAAGCAAATAATTGAGGACGTAGGTTGCAAGTGCTACTCTGAGATGAAGAGGTTAGCACAGGAAAGGAATTCGTGGCGGGCTGCATGAAACCAGTCAGTAGACTGATGACCAAAAAAAAAAGGCATTACATACCATGCGAATGTGGGAAAGCATATATTGGACAAAATATTTGCACAATTGAAGCAAGGTGCACATGAACACAAGTGGCGCACCGACCTCCAGTAGCCCACAAAAATCAGCAATTGCTGAACATTGCCTTGAAACTAACCACAAAATGAAATATGAAGACACACAAATTCTGCAAAACACATCCCATTATTGTAGCTGCGTACAAGCATGTTGTCGAAATGTGGCTACATGAGAACTTCATCAACAAGAATGATGGGTTTCAATTTAATCTAGTGTGGGCTCCAGCACTGGAAATTCACCAGATGCAGCGAAAACTGAACACCAAACATAGTGAAGTCCTTACACAGGGTCAGTGGACGGAGGAGACAAACTGGTATATATACTGCACCCACTGGCCCAGGAAGTCAGTCAACAGGAGTAACTTGATGATGATAATGGATGATTACACTTTATACTGTCGAAAATTCGTCCTACAATGAGCGATCAATCTGGCTGCATGTCCAAGAGACTTTCAGGCCATATGAGCTATTTCTACATGTCATTTCTACCATAGCTTGCCTGTACTAAACAGTAATCTCTCTCCTCAAGTGTCCTCACCCCCTCTGGCTCCAAACATCCTACTCCCACCAATTACAGAACTCACGGCGACAAAAGTTGCTGTGATCAAACAGCCAAATTTGAGCATGTTAAGTGATGAGGGAGAATGTATAAACAAGTCATTTTAACATGTGGTTGACGCATTTGGGATTGTGAATTCCAAATGGATGTACTATGCAGGAAAATACGGAAAAGAACGACAAACTATTGAGATTCTGCTGTATCATGTAGCTAATAGAACTTTATAGATTTTTGTTTCTAGATATTCAGATAATTGGCAGAAAGACGGACTAAGGAAGGATGATTTTAATTTTCGTTTGAACTTGTTTGATTTCCAAATTTCTTGCTTTGTTTGTTGAATAGCTTTACACCAGAGTACATAAATCCATTCTGAACCCAGAGTTGCCACAAATTCTGGAAATCAGGGAGGGAATTTCAAACGTGTTAGGGAAATCAACAGAATTTGAAGGAAAAAAAAACTGGAAAAACCTAGCTTTTGTCTCAGTAGATGAAATGGTTTGTTTACCGAGGCATCATGCATCATCATTGGCTGGGTGCAGTTGAGTATGTGAGCTGCTTGCCTACTCCGTCATTCTTATTGCTTCTTCCCTTTCTGCTGCTCCCCTCAGCTTTGTCAGTGCTGCCGCCACTTCTTGCTGCTAGCCTAGTAGCTGCCGACAAGAGGCAGGGGTGTGTGAGGAGAGGTTTGTTTGGATCTGGTTATCAGAGACTGTTAATGAAGTGGCCAGAGACAGCAGTCATGTGTGCACGAGTTGTCTGAATGAATGGTTGTGTGTGCTCTTGTGTTCTGACAAAGGCTATGGCCAAAAATTTAGTTGTGAGAGTGTGATTGTCTTTTATATGTGCCTGTCTGCGACTCGGCGATCATCTTCACAGTGAGTTGTTACCTGTCATCATTAGTATTGACTTTCAGAGCATTCACGCAAGTTATCTGTTGCATGGATTGATCACTGCGGTCTCATTTCGTCAACATGGTGTCTATGACTTGTAAATAGCTGGCTACACCAGTGGACTTCCATAACGGGCCAAAACCGCAGAACATTTCTGTGAGTATCTCTGACTGGGCCTGCCAATTTGAAGCCCATCATTTCCCACTAATGTGTAAGTCCTGCCCATTGGATCTAGTCTCACCGATCTGCCTGTAGGTGAGTTCTGTTTGTGTGTGGTGTAATGCGGCAGATTTTCTTGGTTTATCTGTGGACTCAGGACTGTGGTGCTCCTTGGCAGGCCAGAACCCACGGGCAATGGATTTCAGAAATTGTGACTGTCTCACCGCAAGAACATTGTACAGTGCGGCAGTTTGTAGACATTTTATTTATTCTAGTACATTTTGGCACTTCAATAAGAGAGAGAAAATAGTGGAGTCACTGGCAGTTTGTACACTGTGTACTCAAATATTTCGTGAAGGAAAAACCGCACAATACCTGTAAAATAATAGACATAACGCAGTGGGCAATAACTGAGAATAACAAACATAGTAGAACTAATATTTTATTCGCAGTCACCTATAGTGCTGGTTTACACAACTCTTCCATGCCTTATACACTTCTTTCAAGAGGCCTACTTTTTTTCTGAGGTTATTTCTGAAATCTGTCTTCCAATTCCAATGAAATATGTATTTTTGTCACAAAGTGTGTTTCGTTTTATTGAAATAAAATAACATCTGTGGTCTTAATGAAACACATAATATTTGACTTGCTTTCTCCATCTAAAAACAGATCATTTGAAAAGATGTTGATGATAAGATTTTTGCTCACATGTTAAGAAATATAGAAGTTCTTGCATTTTTTGCTAACTTACGTCTTTATTTAACCATGAGATGTCAAAATTTGTCCCCCCAGGGCGCCAACAGCTCTTTGGTGGGTACGTGAGTGGTGCACATGGATCCCTGAGCTATTGCAGCCTTCATGCTTTTCTGGACTGCTTCTCCTTCCATCTTCTCCTTCCCTGTCCTTCCTTTCCCTTTGTGCCCCTTCCATTCCTTGTCTTGGTGTTGTTCTTTATTTCGACCTGGCTATCCTCATGACTTTGCTTTGTCTTACGGTTTTGGTTGGTTGCTTTTCCTCCTTGTTTCTAGCTTTTCTTTTTTGGTTCCTCTCAGGTATTTGACCTCCTTCTCTAAATTTTAAATCTGTAGTGTGAGCCAGATGGGGAAGAACTCCCTCCTTCACGTCTTCGGCATGGATTCCTCTCCCCATCCTCCTCCTCTCCCACTCCCTTTTCCCCCTTCCCCTCCCTCCCCACCAAAGCCCTTTTACCTCTTTGCAAGGTCACCAGCTCAGTACCTAGTACATGTGGTGGGGCTGTTATGTACCCATCTGGCTGAGTGCCCCCCACCCCCCACGGTAGCACAGGAATCACATCACTGGTACCTGCAGGGTCTTGCCCACTCATTGCTAGTAGGATGCCTAAGGGATCCAGTGTTCTCAGATTGCTATACAACAATTCAAACAAATAACAGTAGTCGTTTTATTTCTATAAAGTAATTGACAATACTTAACTTTGGAGATATGTTGGTGTTACAACTAACATGCAGTGATAGTCGTCACTGTAGGCAAAGTATCTGCGGCGCGGTCCAGTTTCGTGTGCCATTGGCTGACCTTTCCTCACCTCCTTCTCTGGTCTTCATTTCGTTCGGCGTGTCCAGAAAGCCGCTAAGGACCATTGTGTAGACACTGGCACTTTCATCATGGCATTTCAGGGGTACCCTGCCTGAGAAGGTCGAGGTAATGGTGTACAGAAGCAATGTGAAACCATACATTCCACCTCCCATGCATTGCTTCCATTGCCTCATGATTGGCCACATGTCCTCGTGATGCGATGCCACTCCATCTGTGGTGACTGTGGCTGCCCTCTTCATGTGGGGAGCCCTTGCACCCCACTGCCTAACTATGTAAACTGCTCCGGTGTCCATTCTCCCCACTCACTGGAGTGCCCAGTGTACATGAAGGAAGAAATAACTCAGGAAATAAAGACCCTTGATCGTCTCAGCTACTTTGAAGCCTGGAAGAAATTTAACAGCATTCACCCTGTAAATCTGTAACGCCTTTCCCTCCTCACCCCTCCCCCTCACCACCATCCTCCCCCCCTTCTGTTTCCTCACTCTTGGTGGCTCCCATCCCTTCCCCTCCCAGAACTCCTCCTCCTCTTCCTCAGCCAGGGAAAACTTCCTCTTTTGGCTCCTGCTAGGGAGTGGGCTCCATCTTGGAACACCCCTCCCTGGCAATCGCAGGATAGAAAGCTCAGGCCGGAGGAGAGACCGCTCAGAGGGCCCCAAAGCTGCTCACTCTCTGTCCGATCCTGACATCGCTGCCGGCTGTTCCCGTACTGATAACGCCTCCTTCCTCGCTCCGATGGAGAAGAAGAAGCTGCGCAAGTCAAAGGATGATGCCTCCCCGGCTATCCAGAGGGCTTTGCCCCTCCACTTCATCCCGAATCAGACACAGTTTTTATGGATGTCACCCCATCCCCATTGGCGAAGGCCACTGACCACATGACTTGACCTCCCCTCCACTTCTTTATGACTCACCTGGGCTCTCATCCCACAATAATCCAGTGGAATTGCAATGGATATTATCCCCACCTTCCAGAAATATAATACATTGTTGCCTCCTACTTTTCGTTCTGTCTTGCTCCTCAAGAAACTCACTTTCGTGATGACCAAGCTTAAAGTTTCGTGTTATTGAGCATTCTCTCGGAACCGTGCCGGCCCCAGGATAGCTTTTGGAAGGGTCTGCACTTTGGTTCGCACCAATGTCATTAGCGACAGGGCCCTCTTCATACCAACCTGGAAGCGATAGCAGTTAGAATGCAGACTGCGGCAATGACCGTTTGCAATGTCTACCTCCCTCCAGGTAGGCCAGTTCCTCATGTTGAACAGCCTACCTTAATACAGCAACTCCTGCCCCTGCATCTCCTCCTTGAGGCTTCAGTGCACACCACTCCTGTGGGGGAATACCACTTCTGTTGGGTAGGTGTCTTGTACTTGACCAACTTACTACAGACTTTGAATAAAATAGAGGGAAACATTCCACATGGGAAAAATATATCTAAAAACAAAGATGATGTGACTTAACCAACGAAAGCGCTGGCAGGTCGATAGACACACAAACAAACACAAACACACACACAAAATTCAAGCTTTCGCAATTAACAGTTGCTTCATCAGGAAAGAGGGAAGGAGAGGGAAAGACGAAAGGATGTTGGTTTTAAGGGAGAGGGTAAGGAGTCATTCCAATCCCAGGAGCTGAAAGACTTACCTTAGGGGGGAAAAAAGGACAGGTATATACTCGCGTGCGCACGCGCGCGCACACACACACACACACACACACACACACACACACACACACACACACACACACACACACACACACACAGGCACAAGCAGACATTTGTAAAGGCAAAGAGTTAGGGCAGAGATGTCAGTCGAGACGGAAATACAGAGGCAAAGATGTTGTTGAAAGACAGGTGAGGTATGAGCGGCGGCAACTTGAAATTAGCGGAGGTTGAGGCCTGGCGGATAACGAGAAGAGAGGATATGCTGAAGGGCAAGTACCCATCTCCGGAGTTCTGACAGGTTGGTGTTAGTGGTAAGTATCCAGAAAACCCGGACGGTGTAACACTGTGCCAAGATATGTTGGTCGTGCACCAAGGCATGTTTAGCCACAGGGTGATCCTCATTACCAACAAACACTGTCTGCCTGTGTTCATTCATGCGAATGGACAGTTTGTTGCTGGTCATTCCCATAGACTGATTTCTCTCTCCTCAGTGACAGTTTCCCTACCCACTTCAGTGCCGCTCATGGAACCTTTACTGTTCTTGATCTCACAATCTCTTCCCCTGCTCTCTTGGCTTGCCAACATTGGTCACTCCCTGATGATCCCAGTGATTTTGTCATTCTCCTGCCGCTGCCAGGCAGACAGGACCCCACATTGGGCACTCCACAGGGCCAATTGGCCTTTTTGTACGTCTGCTGTGCACTTAGATACCTCTCTCTCAAACTGCATTGATGTGGTCATGCAGGGTATTTCTGCCACTATTCTTGGTGTTGCTGGCACTGCTGTCCCCCTATCCAAAGGTCCTGTGGCAATTGCTGTTTAGGACTGCCAACGGGTGCTGAAACGACTTAAACTACACCCTTCACTGACCAACCTCCTCACTTTTAAGTGTCTCCGTGCTAAGACTCGTTACCTTATTAAGTGGAGTAAAGGGGAATGTTGGAAGCACAATGTTTCCTCCCCGGGGACTTGTGGCTCTTCATCACAGGTTGGGTCCAAGCTCTGTAGCCTTCCGGCCCACCAGTGACAGTCGACTGTCCAGGGGCTTATTGTCCAAGGTGCTCTGGCTACTGATCCACTGGTCCTTGCAGAACACCTTGCGACACACTTTGCAACAGTATCGGCGTCCTCTTCCTATCCTGCCACTTTTCTCTCACAGAAACACAGAGCGGAACAGACATCCCTTCTGTTCCAACCCTTACCAAGCTGAATCCTATAATGAACCCTTCACTGAATGGGAATTCTTGCAGGCACATGACATGGCCCCAGGCCCAGATTCCATCCACAACTAGATGATCCAACACTTGGACATTACACAGAGGCCATATCTACTGAGGGTCTTCAACCATGTTTGCTTCATGGGTACCTCCTCCTCACAATAATGAGACAGTATAGTTATCCCTCTCCTTAAGCCTGGGAAGAACCCAACATCTCTCAACAGCTACTGCCCAAGTAAACTGACGAACGTACTTTGTAAACTGCTTGAGAGGGTGGTAGCTTCAGATTATGTTGGGTACTCGAATCTCGAGGTCTTTTCTCCCCATATCGGTGTGACTTCTGGGAAGGACAATCTCCAACTGACCATTTACTCAGATTTGAAACTGCAATCTGACTGGCTTTTACTAACAGTTGGCACCTTGTCACCGTTGTCTTTGACCTACATAAGGCATACGACATGGCTCGACGCCATCGCATTTTAGTTACCCTCCTTGATTGGGGCTTTCGCAACCCCCTTGCGATTTTTATTCATGATTTTTTTATCCCACCGGCTCTTCCGGGTTCCAGTTGGTACTTCACTCAGCGTCTCTCGGATTCAGGAGAATGGTATCTATATTAAGTGTCACACACTTCCTCATAGCCATCAGTGGGCTTGTAACCTTTGTTGGCCCTCAGGTTACCCCAGCATTGTATGTCGATGATTTTTACATCTGGTGCAGCTCCCACTCGGTAGTGTCTGCTGAGTGCCAACTACTAGACGCCATCCAATGGATCTCTGTGTGGGCTGTCTCACGTGGTTTCCAATTTTCTCCTTCCAAATCGTGGGTTATGCATTTTTGTCATCAGTTCATAGTACACCGTATTCTAGAACTTCATTTAGGTGACCAGCTTATAGATGTTACAGCACAGTTCTGTTTCTTGGGCCTTTTTTTTTGTGAAAAGTTCACGTGGCTAACCCATATTTGCCACCTGAAGGCTACATGCATGCAGAAGCTTAATGCTCTCTGCTTCCTGGCCCACACATCTTGAGGTGTGGACCATGCTATTCTTCTCCATCTTCACAATACTCTGATCTTGTCCAGACTAGATTATGGAGGTCAAGTTTATGGCTCAGTGGCTCCTTCCGCCCTGAAAATGCTTGATCCTGTTGGTTCCTTTCGCACTAGTCCCATTGACAGTCTCCTCACAGAAGTGGGGATTCTCCACTCTACAAATATGATGAAGCCAACTCCTGGTTTCTTATGCAATCGCCATTCGCAGATTCCCTGACCGTCCTGCATACCGTGTCATTTTTGCAAGCAAGGGACGTCTCCCTCCTGATCACTGCCCACGGGTGGGATAGCCGGTTGGAATGCATCTCACTTCCCTCTGTTCAGGATCTCCATCTCTATTCCCTGAAATGCGTACTGTGTATTTCCTCTCTGACCCCCTCCTTGGATGGTGCTGAGACCACGGATTAGGACCAACCTATTCCAGTGTCCTAAGGTCTCTGTTGCCCCTATGGTCTTCTGGCCTTTAGTACATTCCATCCTGGCAGAGTTCTAGGGTGCTATTGTCTTCTACACTGATGGTTCTAAGAAGATAGATAAAGTGGGATACACTTTCACGTCTCCTACTGGCTTAGAACACCATTTATTGCTGGAATCATGTAGTGTGTTAACAGCAGAGCTGCTAGCTGTTACCAAGACCCTCCATTTTGTTACTCAGGCCTCCCTCCACAGTTTTTAATATGTACTGACACATTTAGCAGCCTGCTGCTCTCATCATCTTTTGGTCTCTGCTTTCCATGACCTTCTCTCCTTCCTTGGCCATGCTGCCTGCTCAGTTATCTTTCTCTGAGTCCCAAGTAATGTCGGTATCCCAGGGAATGAACGGGCTGACTGTGTGGCTAGATAAGCTGATACTCGCGCTCCATTCCTTTTCGTAACTCCAGCTGTGGATACGCATATCTATGTCACATCTCTCTTTGTACAAAACTGGAATGACATTTGGTGTTAAACTGCTCTTAGTAGTAAACTCCGCACAATCAAGGCGACTGCTGCGCTTTCGTGCTCTTCGTTCCCCTCTTCTCGGAAGGGGTCCACGTCTTTAAGCCGTCTACGTGTTGGCCATACCAGGCTCACCCACTGTGTCCTCCTGTGTAACGAACCACCCCAACAATATGGTTGGGGAGCCAGATTGGTGATATCCCACATTGGTAGAATGTCCCCTTCGTGCTAAGTATAGTCCTCCTTAATTTCAGTATTAGCAGATATTTCATGGATGATTGAACGGTCCTCAGTTTCCTCTGTGAAAGTGGTTATTTCCGGGTATAAGGTTTTGCTTTACTCCTGGAGCAGAGGCAGTGTGATTGTGATTGGGAACTCTCTTCACCTTTCCTCTGTCTGGGACCCTGTGACCACTCCGCCATGGAAAGATCATTCTTTTTATCCATTTTTAGATTTGGTCTAACCTTCTATGCCTTTTACTGTGTGTGTTTTAACTTCTTTGTTTTATCGTTTGACTTCTCTGAGTGGATCCATCCACTTCTAGCTGACCCGCTTTCCTCTGTGAGTAACTTTGAAGTTGTGGGACTGATGGTCTTGCTGTTTGGCTCCATAAACCCTCTCAATTCATCAATAACTGTCAAAATTTGTCAGGGAGAAATGCTAAAATGTGTCTATAAATCATGGAATTTTGCTTGGAGAAACTAGTGGCAACCCTGGAACGTCAACAAGGAGACAGAGTATGTATGAAAATTGTTTGTGTGTCTTACATTGTGACCTTGACAGTTCAAGTGAACTGACTTTCACTACCTGTGGGGGAAAAATGGATTAAATGTATTAGGAAATGACTGTAAGAATTCTAAGAGCCTCTGCAAGATGTACACAATGTTCTTATTGCTCAACTCTGCTAAATAAACTCCCTTTTTGCTTGAAGTTTTCTGCCCTATAGGACAACAAGGAGTAAAAACATGCAAAAATAAGCCAACACACATGTCTTTAGGTCAACACAATGATTGGTGGATTCAGCTGTTTGCTTGTGTTGGCTCCACTTAATTTTTTATCCATTTGGATCTTACAAAATTTCACATAGCATGTTAGTGTATCACCTGGTGCATAATATGAGACTTAGTGGACCTAAAACTGTTGGCTATGAGCCACTTGTAGGCATCTACTAATAAAATACCAACAGCCATTGTTTTGGTTTTATTTGTTGTCAACCAGTTTCGGCATTACTTTATGTCATCTTCAGGCCTTCATATATCGAGTAACCCTTGTGTCGTGAAATGCAGCAATGTTAACTGGTATTGTGAAGATCTTTTTTTTTCCCACGGGCATGTGCACTCCTTGCACAGTTGTCAGCAACTTGAGCGCACGTGCTCATGAGGGAGGGGGGACTTAACGATACCAGTTGACTTTACTGCATTGGTTCCTAACATGAGGGTTACTTGATGTATGCAGGCCAGAAATGACGTAATGTAATACCGAAACTGGTTGCCTAAAAAATAAAACCAAAATAACGATTGTTGGTATTTTATTCTTGGAAATAGACCAGCCAAAGTCCTGCCCTCCGTACATAGGCTGGAGCTACATTTACTTGTAAGCATGTCCAGCCTGTGTTGTCATTCAGCACCCTCCCTCTTTCTCCTCCTGGCAAACATACCTGAACCAATTTCTTTCACTTTCCGAGAAGGATCCTATACTTCTACTGAAGTCTAGCAGTGCTATTAACAGTGTGTTTCTCTGTCAGTATTATATTTGAGTACTGTCATTTTCCTTAACATATTTTCAAAATTCCAACTATATCCCTATACTAATGAAAATATTGTGAAAAGGATAGATTGCTACTCACCATATACTCAGACAGGCACAACAAAATGACCGTCAAACAGATAAGCTTTGAGCCAAAAAAAATTTTTTTTTATTTTCACTGTGGTTTTCATTTCGCAACTAGTGGGCCTTACTTTCCGAAGAGCCCTTGTATAATGAACAGTCTAAATCCTTGCACTCATTGTACACTTTTGTGGGTTTAGGTTTGTAATTTTAACAGCCGTCATAAATTGTATTCTCATGTTTATGATTAAAACTTTGGATTTACATTCTTGGTAGTTTAATGGGCATTAGGCCAGGTCTAAGGCATGGTTTTGTGTCTTGTGCCTAGCACACGAAGTCTATACAAATAAAATGACCAAGAATTTAAATACCAGCTGTGAAAGCCTGCTTTGTATGACTCTGATTTTTTTTAATACAGGGAGCCCCTGTTCTAATAGTTGGCCACCATATCCTTTACGGCAAGGAACAAGCACTGGAGAAACCATTTATTGTGGCAGAGCGTGTCAGGCACAAGTCAGAAGATAGCACCAGAACAGAGTACCTTGTGCGTGCTGTTGTAAAAAGAAAACTTCTCTTCAAGTCACGCCCAAAACCCATTATTGCAACAGTAAATAAATCTGTTTGAACGTTATGAAGAATGGTTTGAAATGTGTTGACTGTATATTTTATTTTGTGTGTACCATATGTTGTGTAGATTATTTAATACGCCCTCCCAACCCTTACGTACAGAACTGTCTCTAAAGTTTTTTGATAGTACATGTTGTAAATATTTTGAAGAAAACTACAATAAACATGATAAAAATTAAAAGGAGTGTTTATCATTATCCATTGTTTTATTCAGTAACTTTCTAAAGCAAATTTTATTTATCTTGATGGACTTCAGTCGTTGAAAAATGCCAATGTCATCTTATGCAGTTGCAGATACATCTGTAAATATATGTTACATATGTGATATGATTACAGAACCATCAACATAAATGCTGGTAGAACTTAAAGGTATCAAATTACTTAATATCTGCATATTTGTATTCAATAATAAGAAATTAAATTTCAATATGAATGTATTTCAGTCCCCAGTCGATTTATGTTCTTACTGAAAATAGTCTGCAGCAGTGGTGGCAGCAGTATGCATATATTTTGCTCTCATGTAGCTTAGGAGTTGTAATAGTCAATGTACAGCTGAAAGACATATAGATTTTTCACGAGAATGACATTATCATGTGGGCCAATGACAATGATACAACTGCAGAGTAATTTACAGTAGTAGTGGTTTACAAAGATTTTTGACATACCTTGGTATTGCAATTTAAGAGCAACAAAAATAAAGTAATTCGCATATAGAGATGTACAGGTCGAGAAAGATAAGAATGAGGCAGGTAAGGCCATGGCCTTATCATAGAAACCTTCATGGTCTTTGCCTGAAATAATGTAGGGAAAACATATAAAACTGTAGTCAGGATGGCTGGATGAAGTGCCTCCACCCTCCCGTATACAAGGCCACTTTGTTTAAGACAGTGCTACCTCATTCGGTTTACCCCCAGTGTACACAATAGGGCATTTGACTGTTTTCTGGAAATTGTCTTAATTGATTAATTATGTCATTTTATGCTCCTAACAAGCTTTTTTCCCTCTTGAATTTCACTATTCTTTTATAAAAATGGAAATGAAATTCCATTCGAATCATGCGATGACTGACATCACTGGCTAGCTCATTGCTCCAACTGTCATAATGCTGATTCACATTGATGTATTGTTTTGTGATTTACATTTCCTAAAATGTGTTAAAAATGACATTTAGTACCATATTGTACAAATAACTTGTAAAACTGATGAAAAATTGTTTTTGAGTGTTCCAGAGAATGAGAATGTGTGTAAAATGTGGTGGCACTGTACCGGCGAATTGCCATCGCTTCGATGCACAAGTTCACGAACTTAATTAAAAATGTGTTGCGCTGTGAAGTTAACATTAACTTACCTTCGAGTTATGCTCTCCCTCTGTTGCAACTAAGGATAGCATCATTCAATGAAACTAAATTCTTAGTGAATATTGTCATTTTAGCCAACTTCAAGTGAGTTGTTTGGACGGTACAATATCAAATTTTATAAGATGTTGTTCATAGATTACTGGTTCGAATCTTAACCCAAAAGAGCATTTTAACTTACTTGTAAAACGACAATCCTCTCACATGAAAACCAAATCACAATTACAAAACCTCACTACACCAATCAGAAACAGAATATTCTTGTGTTTTCCTTGCTGTTTACATGCTTTTACATTTGCAGTCACTGTTCACAGATGTCATGTTCAAAAAGATATATTTAGGTAATGTGACCCCACACTTTTTACAATTAGAAAAAATGTTTTTATCTTCGTACTGTCCAGTTAGCATCCTTATTGTTTAAACTTTTGCAGTTTCATTACGTACATAAAGATGAAATAAGTCTGCTGCAAATGGTAACGTTAGTTTAGTCACAAACATTTGTGTCACCTTCATGTTGTAGACACTTTATATCTCTCCATATAACCTCATCGTTGTACACCTCATTGTACTGTGGGTTGTATGGTAATACAGGGTGTATACGACCAGGGACAACCGGGAGATCTGGGAAAAGCCCGGGAATTTTTCATTATTTTTGTTTTTTTTGTTACATTTTTGTAACTTTGACTAGTAAGAACCAATACCCTAACAAAGAATATTACTGTATCTCGCTACTGCAGAATAATACTGCAGCAATAAAACACGAACAAGAGAAAAGAACGAAAATAAAACCTAAGTTGCAAGGAAATGCACCATATACAGGAACAAAACACAGTGCTCACAGAAGCGTCTGCCAACAGCAAAATGTGTCAAAGCCTTTAGGAAGACTATGCAATGTTTCATAACAACAAATAGTCTCCGATGAGCGTGACGTCACAACTGTTTACACTGGATTCGTTTGAGCGGTTGCGAGTGAGCTTATGCGCATGTGCAGTTGAGTCGCGTATGAGCAGTACCTTCTTCTGCTTCTGGCTGCAGAAGTGTGGCAGTTAGCTGTATAAGCAACAGCAGTAAGCAGCCAGATGCTATCCGGAAAAAATTTTACTGGTGTACCTAAGCTGGCAGATTCACGTATGCGCAGCACGCTCATAACTGGGGGAGGGGCACCAAATTCATATTATTGAGGACAAAGATCTTGTTTCATAAAGCGCCTAGCATCCAGCAATTACTCATATGATTTTCAATGCATCCCTGTTGGTTTTTGAACATTTTTGATTAAATTCTAAGTTGATTTCTGAATGAATCATAAGTTGATTTTTGCATGCGTGGAGAAAGGAGTTGCCATATATATCAAAAGTTATCATTGTGCAAAAAGTATAGAAACAAAAAAGTTTTGTGTAGAGAAACATATAGAAGCATGTGCCTGTGAACTTAAATTAAATAAAGGCACATTTATAATTATAACTGTATATAGGTCCCCATCAGGAAATTTTCATCTATTTCTGAAAAATTTGGACTCCTTGTTGTGCTATCTGTCAGATAGGGGGAAGCAAATTATTATTTGTGGTGACTTCAATGTAGATTCTCTGAAAGAGGGTAATAGGAAAAATGACCTTGAAGTATTACTCGGTTCTTTCAATTTGACACCCATTATTGATTTTCCTACTCAGGTGGTAAAGGATAGCAGCTCACTGATAGATATCTTCTTTATAGACCAAGATAAGTTTAACCAGATAAATGCTCAGCCTGTTGAGAATGGTCTTTCTGATCATGGTGCACAGCTAGTTACAATTTATGACATAGCTCCATTCAGCAATACTAAACAGTCCTCCAAAGTAGTATGTTCAGTCAACGATTTAACAATTGCAAATTTCAGGGAAAGCCTACAGCAGTTAGACTGGGATGAGGTGTACCGTGAACCTGATGCCAATTTAAAATATAATTTATTTCATGACATTTTTGTAAATGGATTTGAAAACTGCTTCCCCAAGAAAATAGTTAAATATACTCTTAAGAAACCTTGTAACAAACCATGGCTTACTAAGGGTATAAAAACATCTTGTAACTGGAAAAGGGAAATGTATCTGACAGCAAGAAAGAGTAGTGACCCAGAAACTATCAAACATTATAAAAACTACTGTGTTATATTAAGAAAAGTTATTAAAAAATCCAGAAGTATGTGCATCATGTCTGAAATCAGCAACTCTGATAGTAAAATTAAAACAGTTTGGAATATTATTAAAAGAGAAACAGGTCAACCAAGAGCACGGGAAGACAGTATTACCATCAAATTGAATGAAAACTTTACAAACAAAAAGTCAGAAGTTGAAAATATTTTTAATAATCATTTTCTAAGTGTTGTGGATGTAGTAGGATCCAGGTGTTCATTAGAAGATGCTAGGCTGTTAATGGAAGAGGCCATACCTATGCAATTTGATACAATTGAAATCTCACCCACTTCTCCCTCTGAAATTAGGAAAATAATAAACTTGCTTAAAAGCAAAAACTCACATGGAATTGATGGCATTTCCAGCAAAATACTAAAAGCTTGTTCTCAACAGATAGGTAAGATTCTCAGCCACCTGTGTAATAGCTCTCTGGAATAGGGCATTTTCCCCGATAGACTGAAATATGCTATTGTTATACCTTTGCATAAAAAGGGGGATAGATCTGATGTCAACAATTACCATCCAATCTCCCTTGTAACAGCTTTATCCAAAAGTTTTGAGAAAGTAATGTATTCAAGAGTAGCTTCACATATCTGTAAAAATGAAGTACTAACAAAATGTCAGTTTGGTTTCCAGAAAGGTTTTTCAACAGAAAATGCCATATATGCTTTCACCAATCAAATTTTGAATGATCTGAATAACCGAACACCACCCATTGGGATTTTTTGTGATCTCTCAAAGGCTTTTGATTGTGTAAATCATGAAATTCTGCTAGACAAGCTCAAGTATTGTGGCATGAGTGGGACAGTGCACAAATGGTTTAATTCGTACCTAACTGGAAGAGTGCAGAAAGTTGAAATAATCAGCTCTCATAATATGCAAAGATCAGCACATTCCTCAAACTGGGGAACTATCAAGAATGGGGTTCCACAAGGGTCAGTCTTGGGTCCTTTGTTGTTCTTAATATATATTAATGACTTGCCATTCTATATTCATGAAGAGACAAAGTTAGTTCTCTTTACTGATGGTACAAGTATAGTAATCACACATGACAAACAAGAATTAATTGATGAAATTGTCAATACTGTCTTTCAGAAAATTACTAAGTGGTTCCTTGTAAACGGACTCTCACTGAATTTTGATAAGACACAGTACATACAGTCCCGTACAGTGAATGGTATGATGCCATTAATAAATATAGACCTTAATCAGAAGCATATAGCTAAGGTAGAATATTCCAAATTTTTAGGTGTGTCCATTGATGAGAGATTAAATTGGAAGAAACACATTGATGATCTGCTGAAACGTTTGAGTTCAGCTACTTATGTAATAAGCGTCATTGCAAATTTTGGTGATAAACATCTTAGTAAATTAGCTTACTACGCCTATTTTCACTCATTGCTTTCATATGGCATCATATTTTGGGGTAATTCATCACTGAGGAATAAAGTATTTATTGCACAAAAGCATGTAATCAGAATAATAGCTGGAGTCCACCCAAGATCATCCTGCAGACATTTATTTAAGGATCTAGGGATATTCACAGTAGCTTCTCAGTATATATACTCTCTTATGAAATTTGTTATTAACAACCAAACCCAATTCAAAAGTAATAGCAGTGTGCATAACTACAATACTAGGAGAAAGGATGATCTTCACTATTCAAGATTAAATCTAACTTTGGAACAGAAAGGGGTGAATTATACTGCCACTAAAGTCTTTGGTCACTTACCAAATAGTATCAAAAGTCTGACAGATAACCAACAAGTATTTAAGAAGAAATTAAAAGAATTTCTGAATGACAACTCCTTCTACTCCATAGAGGAATTTTTAGATATAAATTATGGGAAAAAACTTTTAAAAAAATAAAAAACACAAAAAAAAATAAAAAAGTTGTTATATTAACTTAAGTATGTTGTTAAATTAACTTAATTATGTCATGTATTGGAAAATTTTACTCGTTCCACATCATTACGAAATATCGTGTTCATGATCCATGGAACTAGTATTAATCTAATCTAGTGTACATGTCTCTGCCAGGGAAATCCCCGCTGCATCTAGGAATAAACTTTCCTGCAGACAAAAGAGGACGGGTCTATATGAACTGAGCGAATAATGCCAAAAGGGTGAATGACAGTCGCTGTTTATGTGATTGACTGGGTTTGCAGATGATCAGCGTTGTTATAATTACTAGCGAATTCCATAGATTCAGACTACCAGAGTGGAAATAAATGACTAACAGGAATAACAGGCTATTAAGATTACGTATTGTCTTCTCCGTGTATTCAAGAAAATGAAATTTTGACAGAACATTTTTGGCCAGACCGGTACACTACTAAGGGCTAGTTATACAGTCCCTGGCTAGCAGCCGCTAAAGTTCTATTCTGGGAGTAGCGCGGGAAACGCATTGTACGAACAGTTAATAATGCCTAACCGGAGAACGAATGCGGGATAACTAAACCGGTGATTGTGGCAGGGTTAGTGAAGTTAACCAGAGAATAAATTTTGACACTGGCAGGAAGAGTTACAGAATTAGTGATGACAAGATTTTTTGTTAGAACGAGTAAGGAGAAGAAACGGAAAACCTCACAAATTGTGGAAGAATATGATGATTCCAAATTTATATAAAAATTTCGTACTACTACTTTTCGATCTCATGCTTCAGAAGCTAGAGAGTATGAATGAAATGTGAAACTATTTCCTAACATAAAACCTTTTGCTTGTAGTAGACCTAATAGGCATTTGATATTGGTACTTCGTGAATTATATTCTGTCGTGTTATAAAAATGACCATTTGTGCCAAAACTGTCTCGTTTATTTGGTGTGTGTAACAATTGCTGCAATATTAGGCAGGCCTATTTCGCTTTATCTAGCAGACAGTGACAAAATACACGTAATCAGATTGAGAAACCACACCAGTCTTTGGTACTATTTGTATTAACAGCTTTTCTGCATTTTTTCATGTAGCAAAACGTTGACGAACTTTGATGGTGTAATAGATTCTTTCCCAGAAAGGAAAGTACGCCATATAAAGCTGTGACAAGATTTTGCGCATGTGTGTGTGTGTGTGTGTGTGTGTGTGTGTGTGTGTGTGTGAGAGAGAGCGAGAGAGAGAGAGAGAGAGAGAGAGAGAGAGAGAGAGAGAGAGAGAGAGAGAGAGAGCAAGTTATTAGCTAATAGGCAGTAAAGACTGAAAATTTTCTGAAGAGTTCTTGTCCTGCTGGTTACAAATAATCCCATACACAACTAATTGTGAGATTTGTTTAAAGAGGGGCCTGTTGTCAAACCAGCCACTGGGAGCAGGAGAGGCACCACAGGATATTTTAATTTTCACTGACCTGAATATAGTTTGATGGCACCCATTAGAAAATATTACACATTTGAATTCCACAGAGCAAAATACAGAGACATGCGATGGACGAATTCTGTGAAGAGGCATTGCACCACGCTTTGGCACACTTAAGACCAAATAACATGTATTACGTTCCCTCGATCATATATGTTTTATGTATCAGACCCTTCAGAAAGATGTGCGCTACAATATGAAGATATTTTTGAACAGTTGATTTTTTAAATTTTTGGCGTCCTACCTCAAACACTCGAGGGAGGGGGAGCGCCACTTTCTAATATTGTCCCGGTTCGGAAATCTCGTAGACCTGGACCTGATGCACAGAGCAGTCTGAGTTGTAGTTGGAAGGTGGTAGTCTCCACGTGACCCGTTTATTTCTCTCACGTCAAATGAAAACAAAACGGATTTCTGTGGTCGGGAGCTATCAAGTGAATTAAAACACATTCACGTAATTACGGAAGGCTAAAATAAGTTATTTGTTTCAGATTTGATTTTGTTTCTACCTTTCTGATAGTCAAGCGTTAATCGCCTTGCAGAACAATGAAGTTATCTTTGCGGTCTGTTAAAAAAATTTGACTTTTATTAATCTTTTCTACAGAGGCAGTCAATTTATTTGAAAATAAGTGTTTCCACACTATTGGCTAGTTTCACCTGTTCGCTACATTTCAAGTTCACGTTTTCATCGTCTAGCACGTATTTCACTATGCCATAATAAAGAGCCAAACATGAGATAATACGGTACTGGTACTCCAAGAAAATTTACATCTGAGTCTGGACATACGAATGTGCACTTTAAGCTGAATTATGCATTATAGTAGGGTTCACAAAATTCCCATGCTCTTGGAGTATCCTCTAATGTCTTGTTTCTTTTATGACATAATTTAAGATCTTTTAATGTTTTACGCGTACGAACATATGGGCTTCCTGTGTCCTCGTAGCTGCGCAAGGGCGGCGACGCCTGTCATCTGGCCCAACTACTGATATGAATCTATTTCTAACAGGTCGCGGGAAAATATTCCGAATGGTTGTTTGAAAAGCATTACTTTCAAGTAAAGTGAATTTTCTTTTACACAAGATGAACTCTGTCCGCCAATGTCCGATGAATTTTTTAAATCACAGAGTGTTTGACTCTTATTCAAAATTCAAATCTGTGAGAACGACCATTTAAAATATTTTCGAGCTCAGAAGATCAGACAGTTGTTAAAAATTTTACTGGCAGATTTGTGTGATGTATCTTAAAGCGTAACACTTGGAGCTTATTAATCTTAGAGGGCAATATTATAGGCTACTGAAGGCTTTCCTTTTCTTTTAGCAAAGCTATGTATATTAATTTTAACCATTACCTTTCACTATTTGTGTGTTCGCACTACTTAACAGTGATGTTGCTATTGGCTGCCTACATCACATGTCCTTGGTTCTGAATATCGGCTGGCAAGATCGCTTGACATGAGCTACGACTGGCTTACAAAAGCGCAACGCAATCTCGATTTCAATCCTTCAGAAAGTAACATGTGGTGTTTGGTGGAATTTGAATTTATACTTTCTTAATATGAAATATGCAGTGTACATGTTGCTGCACATCAGACATCTTTCCAAAACGTGTTTTTTCCCCCTCAGTTTCGTTTTCTAAAGTGCTGGGAAATTCTACTGCTGGTGTATAAAACCACAACCATTGAAAGGACTGATAAGTTTCACAGTTCCGAGGAAAAGTATACTGTTACTAAACACGGAAAAAGTGTATTTTCATCCGGGAGAAAGTGTATTTTTAACCGGGAAATCCGGGAAAAATCCAGGAATTTTTTTTTCCTCGTCCACATATACACCCTGTAATATCTTTCCAAAAAACTGAATTGTTTGTACAAAAAGTAAATGCATTTATCCTCTGTTTTCTGTTCCTCAGAGTAAGACTAATGCAAAGCTGTATATAATACATGCCAGAGTCGAAACAACTGCACACCCTGCCACATGTGTAAATTTTGGTGATTTGCATAGCAGTCTGCTGGGCATCTTTCGAAAAAGGGTTCATGTTCTACAGCTACATCTACATGGACACTCTGCAAATCACATTTAAGTGCCTGGCAGAGGGTTCATTGAACCACCTTCACAATTCTCTATTATCCCAATCTCGTATAGTGCTCGGAAAGAATGAACACCTATATCTTTCTGTGCAAGCTCTGATTTCCCTTATTTTATGTGTCAATAAAATATTCTTGCATTCAGAGGAGAAAGTTGGTGATTGGAATTTCGTGAGAAGATTCCGTCGCAACGAAAAACGCCTTTTTTTTAATGATTTCCAGCCCAAATCCTGTATCATTTCTGTGACACTCTCTCCCATATTTAGCGATAATACAAAATGTGATGAGTTTCTTTGAACTTTTTTGATGTACTCAGCCAGTCCTATCTGGTAAGGATCCCACGCTACACAGCAGTATTCTAAGTGAGGACGGAGAAGCGTAGTGTAGGCAGTCTCCTTAGTAGGTCTGTTACATTTTCTAAGTATTCTGCCAGTAAAACGCAGTTAATGAGAATTTTGAGTGTATCTTTTTTATTCTTCAATGCTATTGATGAGTTAGTTTAATTCGGGTCTAGAGTGTAGCATATTTTTTGTTCGTATAGTTTGCTGTTTATATGGAACTTATGTGTACTTAAAAATTGTATAAATTGCATTGCTATGGTTCATGGTGGCTTCACCACTGCAGGTTTCTTGTAAAGTGAGAAAACTAGCATAGCCACCAACATAAGGGTCATGCATGAAGATACCCAACAGCAGCTATGAGTGACTTTCTTTACCACAGGATCCCAAACCTGATATGGGTTTCCTTCCACAAGATTCCGAGTCGAATGATGTTTTTCTTTAAATGTTCCAGGCCAAAGATAGAAGAGATTTCTTTTCGGATTATGTTTACTTCAAGCAGCTTGAATTTCTTAAAGGTTTCGTTAATTTGCTGTTGAATATCATAAGGAAGACTACATTGCCAGCCAAACACTGTCATTGATGGAACTGGAATAATTACAGTAATGTTGTGGTGCAGAACCCAACACTTTCCACTGTTGGATGGCTAATGAAATTAATTTGCTGGGCCACATGGAGACATAAAGTATCTCAAGCATCCTTCCATTCAGCGGATATTTCACAGAAAATTCTAATTTACCACTTTTTTTCATAAGTGCATGCAGCATATTTTCCTGGCTCTAGGTCCAATGTTAACATATCTCATTCTCTACTGGCACTAGTTTTGCTCAGAAAAGATAATGCATATTTTGAAAATCTCTTGATCTGAATTTTGTTTTATCAGTTGTCAAAAATGATTATTTTCTCTCATTCCTGCAAGAGTTTGCCCTTGTATAAACCTCTCTTCTTGCGATTTTTTCCTTTGGTTTCTTCTTTACTGATGAAACCAAATTTAATACCTTCAGTGCAGAAATGAAACAGATCTACAGGTGTAGAAATATGCCTATTAACTGGCACTTGCGGGATTACTCTTGCTTCTAATCACTTTGTTGTACCTCAAATCCAATTGCAAGGCGACTTTCTATGACTTGCAGCAAAAAAAAAAAAAAAAAAATTCATTCTGTTGTCATTCCAAAGTCTTTTATTGTAGCACAAACTGAGAAAATTTTTTGAAAGTTTTGTGTTGGTTGTTGAGCCATCAATGAAATAAGGGGTGTGGGAAATGTGAACCACTTTAGTTTTTACATATTTTATCAGCTCCTCGATAAAAACATGAACAGTAATTGTTTCACGTCCTAGTCAGTTAATGACAATGCAAAAACTAATAGACTCCCTGTCCTGATTTTTGAGGAATACAAACAGTTTGATGGAATGCTGCTTGACTATTTTTCCCATGGAAACCTTGCCCTGCATCCTGAATGATAAATTAGTAATTTTCAGTAAAATTCATTATGATAAAAAGCTCAATCTACCTTAAGATCAAATGTAAGTTCTTTAGGATGCCACCTTTGACATTTGGCAAGGGAATGGTATGGGTACATATGCAATAATTTCCTGTGGATAATTTTGTATGAAATTGCTAGCTAGTGCAACTGCACAATGGAATGATGTCAATTAAAATTTGTGTTGTACCAGAGCTTGAACCTGGATTTCCCACTTTACATGAGCCGTTGCCTTACCATTAAGCTATCTGAGTACGACTCACGGGCAGACCCAAACTTCCATGGGTAATCAATCATTTGTTTATAACCTGTGCTTGTACATCCATTATGTATATTCCCATACAGGTGAGACATTTTACATCAAAGTCGCTTGCCTGGTGTCAGCAGATAAATACGATATTGCAGTGCCTATGTTAGCCTGAATTACGATGTAATGTTTCTTTAGACATGCATGCGTGCTTCTGATAGCACCAGGCAAGTGACTTTGATGTAAAATGTCTTGTCTGTATGGGAATATACATACTGAATGTACGAATAAGGTTGTAGGCGAATGGTTGTGACATTTGGAAGTGTGGGTCTTGCCGAGAGTCGTGCTCAGATAGCCTAATGGTAAGGCAACCACTCATGATAAGCGCAGGAAATCCAGGTTCGAGAACCAGTCTGGCACAAATGTTCATTGTCGTCATATTTGCAGCTGCGAATACATCCCTATGGAATGTGTGGACAGAGTGAGTGTCAGCTGCCTCATTGAAGTATGAAAGAAAGAGTTTGTGAAAAGGTGTAGACACTGTGGCTTAGTCAGTAGTGTCTTAAAAATTGCCACATACCTGCTAAGTCGCTGTGTCTACACTTATCTTATTGTTCCCAGTAGAAAAAAATTATTATTTTCCTTTTTACATATAACACTGTGCAGTTTAGCAGGAGGTCCATCAGTCTGGCGACATGCATCCACATAATAATATTTCTAGCTGGGCTCATACAGAAAGAAACACATCATTTTTAAACAACTGAGACAGCAAGTTAAATCTATGTGAAATGTCACATAGCAAAGGTACAAGCTGTGTAGGAAATGAGTAATCTACACCAGCCATGGGAAACCTCTAGCGCCCTATGAGCCTGATACCATACTTCCATCAGCTCAAGGGCCATGTCATCACGTGAGATGACAGCAGTGCTCCTAGCTCATAAAGGCAAAACTATAGTGTCCATGAAATTGTTTAAGAGGTAACGCATCGATATGAATGGCACCCCTTTCCCAATGTCCACACACACTAATTATGCCGCAAAATGTACGTTTTTCAGAGTACATTCATTTTATGTTCACCCAATATTCAAATATTTATATTTATTTGTGCATCCTTAACATTGTATCTTTACTTATGGTGTTTTATAATAGCTGTCTAAAAACTTCTGTCGCAAAATTCTGCAATGCCATTAATTAAGAAACAATGTTCACGCCATGTAAATCCTTGTAAACATGTGAAGATGGATTGCATACAGTGGCACAATCGCTATCATCTTGGAAACCATAATCTTCTGGCTGAATTGTTGTAACATATTCAGGAATATCCAGAACCGAAGTTGTGCAGTTACTGTTCTCCCTCAATTGAGAGGTAATGGCGGACCCGTTAGCAGGCATACACTCAACTGTTCTCAGATTACACCATCGCTCCACATAACCTTGTTCATTTCGAGGACGAACTGGCTGTAGAGGCAACTATATTCGTATTTTATAATGGGATGATAATTTTAAAAAACGTTGATACAATGCTGCAAATATTGTATATTAACAGCATTTGATAAATAGTTCACCCAGTCATGAGAAAATCGGCAAAGGTTGAAGATGTGGAGATGCACAGTAGGTGAGCTCAAAAAGCAGCTACATGACGTGATAAATATTTTGTTTAAACGACACCGGTTATAAACGTCAGTGTCGGTATGACGCTGGGTTGGTTGGTTGGTTTGTTTGTGGGGGTTGAAGGAACCCGTCTACAAAGGCCATCTATGACGTTGGATTGGGGGTTTCTTTCTGGTGGTTGTTTTTGAGAATTCACGATTTTGTGTGATGCGTAAGTGGTATTATCCGTTGATCAGTGGTTTCGACTATGTGATACGTCAATGCAGACTTTTTCCGCAGTATGTTCACTCGCGATTAGTAATGCTGTGAGATCATATTGACTTCCTTGGAAGAATTAAAATATTTAATAGCAGAGAGTGCACACATCTGCAGGTACAGACGTTTAAGAATACAATCAACAAAAATTACTCTAGAAAGTGTACTGTAAAGAGTAATGATGTGCATCTTACGTTCATGCTGTTATGAACACGTTACTCAACCACTTCAGGGTGCAGTTTCTGCAAGGAGAGAATCATTGGAGCCATACAAATTTTAGCTGGAAGGTGTTTGCCTAATATTTTATTGGGTTATTCTTGGAAGACGGATCCAGGAACGAATTACACACATTGCAGCTAATATGGTACTAAGCAATTTTGTCAAAAACAAATGAATCAAGTAAGGTCAAAACCATGCCTGCAGCTAAATGAAAGAGAGAAACAAATCTTGAGCAAGAGGTGAAATAAAGTTCACATTTCACAGAGGCAATGTTTATTTAAGAGCAAGTATCGAAAATATACATAAACTGGTAGATAATTTGTTACAAGAATGGCTTAGCCTAAGTTTTTTTCTATGTATCTTTTATGTATCTATTTTGTAAATAAAACCAACGATACATTGTTTGTCTTACCCTACACAATGTCTTTCTTTTTTATTGATGTTAATCCTTGTAAATCAAGGATGTATAATTACATTTTTGAAGTGAAACATCATATGATGATGCATACTGTTAGTGATCTCGAGTTGTTCTGTATACGTTATTTTTCGCATGTTGATGTTGTTATGACAAATATTCAGTTGTCAGACGCCAAGCAGTTTGCTGACAATGCTATTTGCGTTAAGTTGGATTTGTGCTCTACATTAGGAATGTTATGGCTTCTACACACTTATCCAAAGAAGAAAAAGTGTAGAAGCCATATCGTTAAGTGCCGAATGCGAATTGTTTTACTTTTTGTATCGTCTCAGGGCCATCCAAATTGCTTAATATACCATTGCACTTTCATGAGCAGAAAAAACACTGGAACGTCGTTACAAAACTATCTACAGTATGAATTTTTCTGCAAAATGACAGTGAATGGTGGCTGAACTGAAGGCTGCTTTTAGGGAGAAAAACTAAGTTAAAGGTAATGAGAGTGATGACAAAATCTTTTTATAGTCGATATTACCAATTATTTGAATTCATTAAATTTTCTGAACCCAAGGGGAGAAAAATCTGGTAACATACGTGGCAGACAATTTGACACTATAAAAAAAAGTAAGCTTATGGACAAATGAGCTTCTAGTTTGTGACATTTCCAGTAACTCAAATCAACCATTTGAGGGCAAGATGTGACAGATTACATTTCAGTAATTGAAACATGTTATCGTGAATTCTCAAAGATTCCAAGACACTGCATGACTGAAGACAAATTTAGATTTATTTGTCAGACCATTGTTGCTTTTGGCTGCTAATGCACCTCATTATTTTGAAATTGAGCTGATGAACACTCAGTGCAGCACCCAGCTCAACAACCTATTTGTCTAATCCAGTAATTTACAAGACTGTCATAAAATGTTGACCTCAGAGCAATATCTGTGACCATGCAAAGAAGCCCATACAGATATTTCAATGCTTGGTTCAAAACAGGTGTGCAAAAGTTTTTTTACTGTGATAAAATTGACATTCCGCCAATGTTAGGGTTTAACAGGTTTTGATCTGTGTAACTCCATGTGTTTGTACACTATGTGATCAAAAGTATCCAGACATCTGGCTGAAAATGACTTAAAAGTTTGTGGCGCCCTCCATTGGTAATGCTGGAATTCAATATGGTGTTGGCCCATCCTTAGCCTAGATGAAAGCTTCCAGTCTCTCAGGCATACGTTCAGTCAGGTGCTGGAAGGTTTCTTGAGGAATTGCAGCCTATTCTTCATGGAATGCTGCACTGAGGAGAGGTATCGATGTCGGTCGGTAGGCCTGGCACGAAGTTGGCTTTCCAAAACATCCCAAAGGTTTTCTATAGGATTCAGATCAGGACTCTGTGCAGGCCAGTCCATTACAGGGATGCTATTGTAGTGTAACCACTCCGCCACAGGCCGTGCATTATGAACAGATGCTCGATCGTGTTGAAAGATGCAGTTGTCATCCCCAAATTGCTCTTCAACAGTGGGAAGCAAGAAGGTGCTTAAAACATCAATGTAGGCCTGTGCTGTAGTAGGGCCGCACAAAACAACAAGGGGTGCAAGCCCCCTCCATGAAAAACACGACCATACCATAACACCACCGCCTCCAAATTTTACTGTTGGCACTACACACACTGGCAGATGATGTTCACCAGGCATTCGCCATACCCAAACCCTGCCATTGTGTACCGTGATTCGTCATTCCACACAACGTTTTTCCAATGTTCAATCGTCCAATGTTTACTCTCCTTACACCAAGCAAGGTGTCGTTTGGCATTTACTGGCATGATGTGTGGCTTATGAGCAGCTGCTCGGCCATGAAATCCAAGTTTTCTCACTTCCCACCTACCTCTCATAATATCTGCAGTGGATCCTGATGCAGTTTGGAATTACTGTGTGATGGTCTGGATAGATGTCTGCCTATTACACATTACGACCCTCTTCAACTGTCAGCGATCTTTCTCAGTCAACAGATGAGGTTGGCCTGTACGGTTTTGTGCTTTATGTTTCCCTTGACGTTTCCACTTCACTATCACATCAGAAACAGTGGACCTAGGGATGTTTAGGAGTGTGTAAATCTTGTGTAGAGACATATGACACAAGTGACAACCAATCACCTGACATGTTCAAAGTCTGTGGGTTCCAAGGATCACCCTATTCTGCTCTTTCCCGATGTCTAATGACTACTGAGGTCTCTGATATGGATACCGGGCAGTAGGTGGCAGTACAATGCACCTAATATGAAAAACATATGTTTCAGGGGGTGTCTGGATCACATAGTGTATCATGAACTGTAGTTCCAGATATGTCATATATTAAAATAGAAATGTTTATAAATATGTAAGCATTTCAAATTAATGTTAAATGCCTGTATGTAGATCTGCTCATCTATTAGCACTATGCAATGTATTTATTTAGTCAAGCAATAGAAGTGACTGTTGGGCAGAAAAATAAAAAGTTGAAAATAGACTCTTGCTTATAAATTCATGCTTCAATATTTGCCTCTTATAAGTAGTTGCGCTGTGTTGCAAACATGTCTTCCTAACTTTACCATGCTTGCAACCTTCAGCATATAGCTGTCTTAATCTCACACCTGCTCATGATAGAGCAGTGTTGGGGGAAGCCAGAACATAAAGCAGACTCGTCTACACTTGCAGGGTGCAAGCGTGCTCTGGGAGTGCAAATCTTGACCAGGCCTGCTACCATATGACTGGCAAGACGAGCGATATGACGGTTGGTTGGTTGGTTTGTAGATTAAAGAGACCAAACTGTAAAGTCAACAGTCCCTTTTTCCTTAGTCAGACAAGTCTCGGATTAAAACCGTACCCCAAAAGTACCCTATCGTCTGAAATTCGGGAAAGGAACTAAATGCATAAAACTATGTGTGTAACCACACTGAAGCAGAAAACCAAAGGGTCAAGCAAAAATGGAAAACATGAACTAAAAGGAAAAGATGGTAGAAGGTGATAAAAGAATATAACAACCAGCCTTGGCTGGTTGATTGCAAGAATAAAAAAAGGATGATCCAGTCACTGTGCAACGTACTAAAATCTGCAGCCAAAAAACACAAGGCAAGAGAAACACAGAAGCTGAAAAGGCGGACACCAAGTTGAACAGGCGGCTCCAGATGGAGTGAGGAAGAATGGAAGTAGAGTGAGGGCCTGAAAGTTGAGGCTAAGCTGACCAGCCATAAATAGAATGTTAAAAACCCCTTTCATGGATAAAACTTAGAACTATATTAGCTGTTGTGGCATTGTCACCTGAAATCAAAGGGAGGATGTCAGGGAGATTATGACGGACGGCTAATTTTGAGAATCCAACAAGATGTGGACGACTGTCAAGTGAGAACCGAGCGACACTGGGGTGGCTCCTCGCAACAGAGGAGATAACTATGAGTCAGCTAAGTATGGCCAATGAGGAGTCCCTGCAAGTGGTTTGCATGAGTGACCTCCACACATTTGTTGCTTCCTTCATAGCATGTAATTTATTGGCGCAGTCAGGGTGTGCCATTCGGTATTCCAGATCCCATAAACCTTACAGCGTAACACCGATCAGCGATTGGTTTCTGTTGTGCCAATCTCCAGAGTCAGTTTACTGGTAGCCTGTTTGGCGAGCCTGTCAGCTAGTTCAAAATGGATCAAATTGCTCCAAGCACTATGAGACTTGACATCTGAGGTCATCTGTCCCCTAGACGTAGAACTACTTAAACGTAACTAATCTAAGGACATCACACGCATCCATGACCGAGGCAGGATTCGAACCTGCGACCCTCGCAGCAGTGCAGTTCCAGACTGAAGTGCCTAGAACCGCTCGTCCACAGCGGCCGGACCAGCAAGGTCATTTCCCAGGATTCTCATATGGCCTAGGGTTCAGATGAAGGCCACCGAACGTCTACGTTGTTCGAGGACGTAAACAAGACTCGTGGATAGTAGTTACTAAAGGATGGTGAGGCTAACACTGGTCGAGAGCTTTTAGGCTGCTTAAGGAGTCACTGAACATGAGGAAGGGCTCATCAGTGCAACAGCGGATATGATGAAGAGCGCGAGAGATGGCTACCAACTCTGCAGTGAAAACATTGCAGCCATACAGTAAGGAGTGCTGTTCAGTATGCTCAGCGTGAACAAAAGCGAAGCTAGCGTGACCATCGAGCCATCAGTGTAGACTTTCTCTGAGTCCTTGAAGGCGCCAAGAATAGAGAAAAATTGGCGGCGGAAGGCCAATTGTTTGTTTGTGCACTTTGTTTTGGTTTCAATAAAACTCCATGACATTTCGAGCATATGTGTCAATTTTCATCTATCTGCCTACAGTATTCCGTGAAGTATAGAATTTTCAAATGTTAACTGACTTTTGAGTGCCCTGTACATTCATACAGTGATTGAGAACGGGAGCATTTAACAACTTCCAACAAACTTTACACGTAATTTCCAACCTTTCCGAAACTATTTCTCACTGACACCCACCACAAAATAAAGAAGGGAAAAAATTTATAAAATTTACGTATAGCCGGCCACATTTTCAATGTTCACGCAGTAAAACTTCAGCATGGTTAATAACGTTTTAATTTATTGCTTCTTCGCTATTAGCTCTATTTACAACACGTTTTCCGGACAGTATGCACATATTCCACTGATTGTACTTCGAAAATTACACTGTGATGACAAAAATCATGAGATATCGATATGCACTTACACAGATGACTGTAGCATCACGTACACAAGGTATAACAGGGCAGTGACTCATGTGAAAAAGTTTCCGACGTGATTATGGCAGCATGACGAGAATTAACAGTCTCTCAAAACGGAATGGTAGTTGGAGCCAGGTGCTTGGGACATTCCATTTCGGAAATCGTTAGGGAATTCAATATTCCGATATCCACAGTGTCAAGAGTGTGCCGAGAATACCAAATTTCAGGAATTACCTCTCACCACAGACACATCAGTGGCCGACGGCCTTCACTTAACGAGAGAAGCGGCGTTTGAAGGAGTTGTCAGTGCTAACTGACAAGCAACACTATGTAAAATAACCGCATAAATCAATGTGGGACGTAAGACGAACGTATCCGTTAAGCTAGTGCGGTGAAATTTGGTGTTAATGGGCTTTGATAGCAGACGACCGACGCGAGTGCTTTCGCTAACAGCACGACATCGCCTGCAGTGCTCCCCTGGACTCGTGACCATATCGCTTGGGCTCTAGACGACTGGAAAACGGTGGTCTGATCGGATGAGCCCGGATTTCGTTTGGCAGGAGCTGATAGTAGGGTCCGAATGTGACCCCACAAAGCCATGAATCCAAGTTGTCAACAAGGCACCGTGCAAGCTGGTCGTGGCTTGTAATGGTGTGGGCTGTATTCACATGAAATGGACTGGGTCCTCTGGTCCAACTGAACCGATCACTGACTAGAAACTGTTCGGCTACTTGGAGACCATTTGCAACCATTAATGGACTCCGTGTTCCGAAACAATGATGGAATTTTTACAGATGGCAATGCGCCATGTCACTAAACCATAGTTGTTTGAAGAACATTCTGGCCAATTCAGGCGAATCGTTTGGCAACCCGAATCGCCCGGCATGAATCCCATCGAACATTTATGGACGTAATCGAGAGATCAGTTCGTGCACAAAATCCTGCACCAGCAACACTTTCGCAATTATGAATGGCTGTAAAGGGACATGGTTCAAAATTTCTGCAGGGGACTTCCAACGACTTGTTGAATCCATCCCACGTCGAGCTGCTGCACACGCCGAGTAAATGAAGGTTCGACACGGTGTTAGGGGGTATCCCATGACTTTTGTCACCTCAATGCGCATCACCGTATGACACGTAGTTGAGGAGAGATGACGTCATAAAAATTGAGATGTGTGAAAACTAGATTGTCTTAAAACGGAGCGCAGACTAGCCACAGTATACTCATATAGTGTTTAATAATGCACCCAAACAAATACGATTTACTGACATTTTCTTTCATAGCTTACTTTTGCTGTGATCAAGCCCAGTATAAACGGTCTGACAATATGCACTATTTACCTAAAAGGTTCTACTTGAACATATAAAATGGTTACTACTTTTTTGGTTTACTAGTTTTGGTTTTCACTTTTTCATTAGTCTATGTGTGAATAATCCGACAGCAACGAATGCAACATAACAAGGGCTTTACACACTTAACGTCATATATTTGACACAATAACTCATTGGTAAAGTAATTAGACATTTGAAGGTGTTTTGTACATGGGAGTTCGATTATTTAAGGAATCAGGTGTTGGAGGTTACTGGTCAATTATAACTACAAGGGTCATCCAATAATAATTTCAAAATGTAAACGCTTATAGTTGAGACGTGCATGGAATTGAGACTTTTGTTAAGCACGCGAAGAGTATTAAGCATTTGTTCGATTAATATTGATGTAAACATAACGTGTAAAATCTAAGGCCTTAGTTACGAAGGCGTGTCCACTCAAAGAATTTACTTTTGAAAAACAGCTTTCCACGATCGATTTTTCTTTCGGAAACTGTACAGGCATCAGAAATTTTCTGTCGTATGAGCAAATAAAACTTCAGCAGTTGCATGAACCGTTCTAGTTTTTACGCGTCGGGGAAATGTTTAAAACTGGCCGAAACAGTAGAGCACTACTCCGAGCGTCTGCTGACTATCGATATCGCTGCAACCTTGCATTGATTCACTTTTCCTAGGAAACCGATGATTTAACAGTTAAACAAATTTTTTCGCTGCAAAATGACGAGTAAGTGTTGACACAAATCATTCCGTCACTCAAAACAAACTGAACTATCATAAATCCTGTTCAACGTGTGTTCCCAGGGAACTTGTGTTCATCAGAGAGAACTGAGATTTCGCATTTCCACCGAGCTCAAATGTCGTTTAGATAGTGAAGGCCGTGCATTTTTGGACAGGATTTTAACTTGTGGTGAAACCTGGATACGTTATTTTCAGCCAGAGTCCAAGCGTCAAAGCATACAATGGAAATTCACAGAATCACCTGGAAATTTGTGGTAAGGTCTCATGGCACGAAACTGCTGAGGTCATCGGCCCCTAATCTTACACACTACTTAATCTAACTTAAACTAACTTAGGCTAAGGACAACACACACACCTATGCCGGAGGGAGGACTCGAACTTCCGACGGGGGGAGCCGCGCAGACTGTGACAAGGCGCCCCAGACCGCTCGGCTACCCGGCGCGGCTCAGAATCCCTGCCCGTAAGCCAAACCATCGGTTGGTAAGATCATGTTAGCCCAATAGTGAGGTGACAAAAGTCATGGTCTAGTGATATGCACATATACAGATGGCGGTAGTGTCGCGTACACAAGATATGAAAGGGCAGTGCATAGGCGGAGCTGTCATTTGTACATAGGTGATTCACGTGAAGAAGATTCCGACGAGATTTTGGACGCATGACGGGAATTAACAGACTTTGAATACGGAATGGTAATTGGAGCCAGGCGCGTAGGACATTCCATTTCGGAAATCGTTAGGGAATTCAATATTCCGAGATCCACAGCTTCAAAATGGTTCAAATGGCTCTGAGCACTATGGAACTTTGCATCTGAGGTCATCAGTCCCCTAGAACTTAGAACTACTTAAACCTAACCAACCTAAGGATATGACACACATCCATGCCAGAGGCAGGGTTCGAACCTGCGACGTAGCGGTCGCGCGGTTCCAGACTGAAGCGCCTAGAACCGCTCGGCCACACCGGCCGGCTCCACACCTTCAAGAGCGTGTCGAGAACACCAAATGTCAAGCATTATCTTTCACCACGGACAACGCAGTGACCGTCGGCCTTCACTTAACGACTAAGAGCAGCAGCGTAGAGTTGTCAGTGCTAATAGACAAACAACACTGCGTGAAATAACCGCAGAAATCAATGTGGGACGTACGACGAACGTATCCGTTAGGACAGTGCGATGAAATCTGAAGTTAATGGGTTATGGGAGTAGACGACCGATAGGGAGTGCCTTTGTCAACAGCACGACGTTGCCTGCACCACGTCTCCTGGGTACATCACCATATCGGTTCGACCCTAGATGATTGGAAAACCGTGGCCTGGTCAGAAGAATCCCGATTTCAGTCGGTAAGAGCTGATGGCAGGGTTCGAGTGGGGCCCAGATCCCACCAAGCCATGGACCCAAATTGTCAATGAGGGCACTGTGCAAGCTGTTAATGGCTTCGTAATAGTGTGGGCTGAGTTCAAATGTAATAGAATGGGTCCCCTGGTCCATCTGCACCGACCATTGACCGAAATCGTTATGTTCGGCTACTTGGAGATCATCTGCAGCCTTTCATGGAGTTCATTTAAGGGTCATAATCGAACAGTTATGAGATATGATCGAGAAGTCAGTACGTGCACAAAATCCTTCTCACGCAACGCTTTTCAACTATGGACGGCTATAGAGGCAGCGTGGCTTAATATTTTTGCACGGGACTTCCAACGACTTGTTGAGTAGGTGCGACGTCGAAATGCTTCACTATCCCGGGCAGAAGGAGGTCCGACACGATATTAGGAGGTGTCCATGGCTTCTGTCACCTCATTGTATTTTGGAATACCTAGAGTACAATTATCTTTGATTTTTTTGAGGAGCAACGCACTGTCAACAGCGTTTTGTACTCATGCGTGACTCGAAACAAGTCAAGCGTAGGTTGAAGAGGAAATTTCCGCGGTGGCAGAAGAAGGACAATGCTCGATCTCATACGGCACAACTCACGCTGTAAACTACACACACAGTGAATTGGGTGGTCTTCCCTCATCATCCTTACAGCCCTGATCCTGCCCCTTCGGATTTTTATCTATTTGGTCCGATGACAGAACCTTTCGTGTCATCAACTTCAACGGCAATGAAAGAAACAAGATGAAGAAAAAAAGTACTCAGCTTGCTTCGAGATCAAAGTAAGGAATTCTTTGCTGAGGGTAAGCGAAGATTTGTAAGTAGATGGGACAAGTGCACAGATGTTGGAGAAGGGGAGGGAGACTATTTCGGAAAATAGACAAAAAATTGTTTTGATTTAATACATTATTTTTGCACGTCTGTTTAGTAATTGAATGACACTCGTACAGTAAAAGTTGATCCACGATTCTGTCAGATGTCGGTAGCTTCTTGCCACCAGCCTCCGTGACGGTGCAGATTCCAATGCCTACCACGTATGAGAGTGATAACAATACGTCCAACGGAGATAAGGCTGTATTAAGATATTACATAGCGCGATAATTGAGAGATAACATAGCATGGTAATTTTGATTTTACTTCGTCACGATGACTGCCTTGAACAGCAGCTCACGGAACAAACTGTGCGCCGTCAAGTTTTAATCATTCCACGTTAAACGTTACTTAGATAACTAGTATCAAACAGAGTATGTGTAAAACCGGTGCGGAAGCGAAATGTGGACAACACACAGAAAACGTAAGAGGACGATCTAAGCCACAAAGGAATTAAAGACATTACCTGCCACTGGACGTTGATTTGTATCAATGCGGAAAGCTGAAAATTTGTGTCAGACCGGGATTCGAATGCGGGTCTCCTGCTCACTATGCAGGTGCACTGACCACTACTCCATTCGGAAACAGTCGTCGGGACAACTGCGCGGACTACCCTAGCACGCCTCGTTTCAGACCCAAATTCTCAATTTATCCACACACGACACATGTAGTGCTCCCAGCCCATTAAGTAGGAGACCTGAACTCGAATCCAGGTCTGGCACAAATGTTCAACTTTCCCCATTGATGTAAATCAATCCCCACTGGCAGCTAACAACTTCAATTCCTTTGTGTCTTGATCATAGTGGCTGCAGGATCAAAATAGTGTTTGTTCTTTCAGACATGTCTGAAAGTACAGATACCACATTTATACAATCTAAGTTTTTGATATGTGGCGTTACAGAAGAATGCTGGTTGATCGAATAACAGATGTAAAGGTAATGAATAGCACTGGGGATAAAGAAATTTATGGCACAATTTCGGTAAAGGAAAAGGCTGGCTAATAAGACACATCCTGAGTCATCAAAGAATCTTCAGATTGGTAATGGAGGGAAGTGCTGAGACCAAGGTCCAAGGGCGCCTTACCTTGGGGCAAGCGGGACCACGCCCCTGGCCCTCCCTAGCTCTCAGAGAAAGAAAAAAAATATAGTGTGGTTAGGTGTCCTTCATCCAACAATGTGTTGTTGTTCTGGTCTTCAGTCGTGAGACTGGTTTGATGCAGCTCTCCATGCTACTCTATCCTGTGCAAGCTTCTTCATCTCCCAGTACCTACTGCAACCTACATCCTTCTGAATCTGCTTAGTGTATTGATCTCTTGGTCTCCCTCTACGATTTTTACCCTCCACGCTGTCCTCCAATACTATACTGTTGATTCCTTGATGCTTCAGAACATGTCCTACCAACCGATCCCTTCTTCTAGTCAAGTTGTGCCACAAACTCCTCTTCTCCCCAATTCTATTCAATACCTCCTCATTAGTTATGTGATCTACCCATTTAATCTTCAACATACAAATACTTTCAGAAACGACTTCCTGACACTTAAATCTATACTCGTTGTTAACAAATTTATCTTCTTCAGAAACGCTTTCCTTGCCATTGCCAATCTACATTTTATATCCTCTCTACTTCGACCATCATCAGTTATTTTGCTCCCCAAATAGCAAAACTCCTATACTACTTTAAATGTCTCATTTCCTAATCTAATTCCCTCAGCATCACCAGACTTAATTCGACTACATTCCATTATCCTCGTTTTGCTTTTGTTGATGTTCATCTTATATCCTCCCTTCAAGACACTGTCCATTCCGTTCAACTGCTCTTCCAAGTCCTTTGCTGTCTCTGACAGAATTGCAATGTCATCGGCGAACCTCAAAGTTTTTATTTCTTCTCCATGGACTTTAATACCTACTCCGAATTTTTCTTTTGTTTCCTTTACTGCTTGCTCAATATACATATTGAATAACATCGGGGATAGGCAACAACCCTGTCTCACTCCCTTCCCAACCACTGCTTCTCTTTCATGCCCCTCGACTCTTATAACTGCCATCTGGTTCCTCTACAAATTGTAAATAGCCTTTCGCTGCCTGTATTTTACCACTGCCACCTTTTGAATTTGAAAGAGAGTATTCCAGTCAACATTGTCAAAAGCTTTCTCTAAGTCTACAAATGCTAGGAAGGTAGGTCTGCCTTTCCTTAATCTTTCTTCTAAGGTAAGTCGTAAGGTCAGTATTGCCTCAGGTGTTCCAATATTTCTACGGAATCCAAACTGATCATCCCCGAGGTCGGCTTCTACCAGTTTTTCCATTCGTCTGTAAAGAATTCGCGTTAGTATTTTGCAGCTGTGACTTATTAAACTGATAGTTCGGTAATTTTCACATCTGTCAATTGCTGCTTTCTTTGGGATTGGAATTATTATATTCTTCTTGAAGTCTGAGGGTATTTCGCCAGTCTCGTACATCTTGCTCACCAGATGGTAGAGTTTTGTCAGGACTGGCTCTCCCAAGGCTGTCAGTAGTTCTAATGGAATGTTGTCTACTCCCGGGGCCTTGTTTCGACTCAGGTCTTTCAGTGCATCCATAATATATATATTTTTTAAATTCGCTATTACGTAGGTTGTTAACAGATTCAGAACTGGAAATTTTTTATGGCTGCTTACAAGAAGCCATTCGACGTCCAAAATAAAAAAAAACGCCCCGATAAACACCCCTACCCCTCCTACAAACTATCGTACGAGCGCCCTTGCTCCATACCCCAGGTCTAGCCCCCTGCCCACTCAACCTACAAAATATCGTAGAGTGCCTTTGCCAAGGCCCGAATACAGCTAGCATGTTCAAATGCCTGTAGGCTGCAATAGTTATGAAGAGATACAGATGTCTGCAGAAGATAGACTAGTGTGGAGTGCTGCATCAAACCGGTCTTCGACTGAAGACCACAGCACCAACATGAAAGTGCTCAGGAAATTTAGATCGGGACCCATTAATAAACCGGCGCCGTTGTGAGTACCCCAAAAAACGAATTATTATCTCTGGGATATTAGCCTACTAAAGAGTGTTGAGAAAATTTATAAATCTAGTATTTCAGAGGGTAGGAGAATTGATGCCACCATTTTACATCATAGCCCTGGATGAATATTTCGCCTAAGGAGCAGTAGGGCCAAATACACTGAGGTGACAAAAGTCATGGGATATTGATATGTACATATACAGATGGAGGTAGTATTTGGCACACAATGATTAAAAGAGCACTGCATTGTCGGAGCTGTCACTTGTGCTCAGCTGATTCATGAGAGAAGGTTTCTGACGTTTTTATGCCTTCACGAGGTGCACTGACAGACTTCGAACGCGGAATGGTAGTTGGAGCTAGGCACATGGAACATTCCATTTCGGAAATCATGAGGTAATTCAATATTTCGAGATCCACAGTGTCACGAGTGTGTCGAGAATACCACACTTCAGGCATTACCTCTCACCACGGACAACGCTATGGCCGACGAACTTCGCTTAATGACCGACAGCAGCGGCGTTTGTGTAGAGTTGTTAGTACTAACAGAAAAGCAACATTGCGTCAAATAACCGCAGAAATCAATATTGCACATAGGACGAAAGTATCCCTCAGGATAGTTCGGCGAAATTTGGCGTTCATGGGCTATGGCAGCGGACAGCCGATGTGAGTACCTTTGATAACAGCACAACATAGTCTGCAGCACCTCTCCTCTGCTCCTGACCATATTGGTTGGACCATAGACCATTGGAAAACAATGGCCTGTTCAGATGTGTCCATATCGGTTGAACCATAGACGATTGGAAAACCATGGCCTGTTCAGGTGTGTCCCAGTTTCAGTTGGTTGGGTTCGAGTGTGGCACAGACCCCACAAAACCATAGACCCAAATTATCAAAAAAGCGCTGTTGAAGCTGCTGGTGGCTCCTTAATGGTGCGGCCTGCGTTTACATGGATCATTGCCAAGAAATGTTTACGTTCGGCTGCTTGGAGACCATCTGCTGCCATTCATGGACTTCATGTTCCCAACGCTGTAATTTTTATGGGTGGCAATGCTCCATGTCACTGGCCCTTAGTTGTTCGTCATTAGTTTGAAGAACATTCTGAATGTTTCGAGCTAAGATTTGGACAACTAAACTGACCGACATGAATCCTATCGAAAATTTATGGAACATAATCGAAAGATTAGTTCGTGCACAAAATTCTACACCGGCAACGCTTTCGCAATTATGGACGGCTAGAGCGGCAGCATGGCTCGATATTGCTCTAGGGGACTTCCAACGACTTATTGAGTTCATGCCACGTCGAGTTGCTGCACTACGCCGGGCAGAAGGAGGCGTGCGACATTACATTCGGAAATCTTCAGGGAATTCAGTGTCAAAAGTGTGCCAAGAATACCAAATTTCAGGCATTACCTCTCACCACAGACAACGCAGTGGCCTAGGAACTTCACTTAACGACCGGGAGTAGCGGTGTTCGCGTAGAGTTGTCAACGCTAGCAAAAATGGTTCAAATGGCTCTGAGCACTATGGGACAACATCTGAGGTCATCAGTCCCCTAGACGTAGAACTACTTGAAACCTAACTAACCTAAGTAAAAAATGGTCAAATGGCTCTGAGCACTATGGGACTTAACTTCTGAGGTCATCAGTCCCCTAGAACTTAGAACTACTTAAACCTAACTAACCTAAGGACATCACACACATCCATGCCCGAGGCAGGATTCGAACCTGCGACCGTAGTGGTCGCGTGGTTCCAGACTGTAGCGCCTAGAACCGCTCGGCCACCTCGGCCGGCAACTAACCTGAGTACATTACACACATCCATGCCTGAGGCAGGATTCGAACCTGCGACCGTAGCAGCAGCGCGGTTCCGGACTGAAGCGCCTAGAACCGCGAGACCACCGCGGCCGGCTTTGTTTACCATCTTGTGAGATCATTCCTCCTAGGTATCTGTGGTCTTCTGTATATGTAAATGTTCCCATCCCTTCTTCCAGTGTCAAATCTTGATTTGTCCTCCTGTTACCATGCACTTCGTGTTGTTCGAAAGCCCCATTTTTTTAATACTCCTCTGTTAATTTCCTGACGATACATTCAATGCCTTTTCATCTTGTGCCAAAATTAGCTGGTCATCAGCACATTGTAGTGAATATATAGTACTATTATTAGTGGTATTCCCATATTCTTACATGTTTCCTTCCAATTTTGCAACGCTTTCTCTATGTACATTTTGTATTGTCGGCGGTAGGCTGCATCTGTGACGTAATCCTGATGTAACTTTAAATCCAGGTGAGAGAAAGTTTTGTATTTTTATTCTTGCTGTAGAGTTTTAATGTAGGTTTTGAACTGCTGCAGTTATGGTAGGATTAATATTAGATGATTTCAAAACCTTCCAGAAACAGCATAAAGGTATGTTATCATACGATTTCCTATGTCTACAAATACTAAGTGAAGCAATTGGGCCGACCTTAGTGGCCGTGCGGTTCTAGGCGCTACAGTCTGGAGCCGAGAGACCGCTCCAGTCGCAGGTTCGAATCCTGCCTCCGGCATGGATGTTGTAATCTCCTTAGGTTAGTTAGGTTTAATTAGTTCTAAGTTCTAGGCGACTGATGACCTCAGAAGTTAAGTCGCATAGTGCTCAGAGCCATTTGAACCATTTGAAGCAATTGGTTAGAAAACCAACTCGAGATGGGAACATATTAGATATCTTGGTGACAAACAGACCTGATCTTTTTGAGGAAGTTAATCTAGAAGAAGGTAATAGCGACCATAATGTCGTTGTGGCTTCTATGTCAGTCGAAGTTGGAAAAAAAAAAAAGAAACAGCGTAGTAGAGCTTTCTTGTTTGCGATAAGCAAATAAAAGTGTCATTAACGAATATCTTCATGGACAGCTCCAAGCATTCACCGCGGGACACAAAGATATTGAGAATCTTTGGTCGGAATTTAAAGGTACGTCCACCATGTGCTAGAGAATTATGTGCCTAGCAAAAATATAGGGGAGGGAAAGGATCCACCTTGGTACAACAAACATATTAGGAAGTTGCTGAGGAAGCGGAAAACTTAGCACAGTTGTTTTAAACGTAGTCACTGCCCCGCTAACAAACAGAAATTCTGCGAAATGAAAGCAGCTGTCAGAAGGACAATGAGAGGTTATTTTAACGAATTTGAAAGCAATATTTTATGTGCAGATACTAAAAATAACCCCAAAAAATTTTGGTCGTACGTAAAATCTATGAACGCTACAAATAATTCAATACCTTCTCTTGCTGACAGTACACGTAATGTAACTGATGATGATAAACCTAGCTTTCAAAAACTCGTTCATGGTAGAGGACTGCAGCACCATTCCCCCTTTCAATTATCGAACAAACGCAGGGATGGCTGACATAGTGTTTAGAGTATCTGGGATTGTAAAACAGTTAAGATCCTTAGACGCCAGGAAGGCATCTGGCCCAGACGGTATCCCCGTAGGATTTTATGTTAACTATGCTACAAATATAGCACCATTCTTATCCATCATCTATCAGATATCATTGTAACAGCGGAAAGTTCCACGGGACTGGAAGAAGGCCCAGGTCATAGCAATCTATAAAAAGGGGAGAAAATCGGATGCACATAATTACCGGCCAATTTCACTGACATCGATTTGTTGTAGAATCATGGAACATATTTTGTGTTCACACATAATGACCTTTCTAGACTCTGAGAAACTCATCTGCAGAAACCAGCGCGGTTTTAGGAAACAGCGGTCATGCGAGACACAGCTGGCCCTCTTTGTGCTGGTATACAACTGGCTCTAGATACCGGCTCCCAGGTTGATGCCATATTTCTCGATTTAGCGTTCGACTCTGTTCCGCACTGTCGCTTGCTCCAAAACATGCGCGCTTACGGTCTATTCGATGACATATGCGGTTGGCTGGAAAGTTTTCTAACATGCAGGGAGCAGTATGTCGTCCTGAACGGGGTGACTTCAACAGGAACAAGCGTAACTTCAGGTGTGCCCCAGGACATCATAATAGGTCCGCTGCTTTTTACGATTTACATGAACGATCTAGTTGATGGTATTGGCAGCGGCATTAGACTGCCGATGATGCTGTACTCTACGGGAAAGTAGTATCACACGAAAGTTATGAACAAATCAACGAGGATTTGCAGAAAATAAATGCGTGGTGTAATGACTGGCAGTTATCTCTCAATATTGGCAAGTGTAACCTACGGCGTATAACAAGGCGTAAATCCCCGTTAATGTACGAGTACAAAATAGATGCCCAGTATTTGGAAGCGGTAACATCCGTCAAAAATCTGGGTGTGACTATTCGAAATAATCTCAAATGGAATGATCAGATTACACGAGTAACGGGTAAGGCGAGCTCTAGATTGCGGTTTATTGGTAGAATCCTGAAGCGATGCAGTCCTTCAACAAAGGAACTAGCTTACAATACGTTAGTCCGTCCAGTCTTCTTCGTCTGTATGGGCCACTTACCAGTTAGGTCTGATTCAAGAGATTGAGGTCCAAAGAAGAGCGGCAAGATTCGTGACTGGTACATTTAGCCATCGCGAGAGCGCTACAAGTCTCATAGAAAGTTTGAAATGGGACACACCTGCAGATAGACGGCGCGCTAAACGGAAGGGGCTGCTCACTAAATTCCGAAATTCGATCTTCACCGAGGATGTAGAGCATATATTATTACCACCAACTTTCAAATCGCGCAATGACCACCATTCAAAAATAAGGGAAATTAGATCTCGTACTGAGGCGTTCAGACAGTCGTTTTTCCTCGCGCGATCCGCGAGTGGAACAGAAGGGGGGAAATATGACTTTGGCGCGAATTGTGCCCTCCGCCACACACCGCTTGGTGCCTAGCGGAGTATATATGTAGATGTAGAAGGGGCTGATTTCGAGTATTTAACGTAATAGAATACGGACTCCAAAGAAAGTACCTGTAACTCACTCATAGCTGTGATACACTGAATTTAAGAACAGATCGTTGCCTTCAGAGGCAGGAAAAGGCAGCTAACTGGATTTTAACGGAAGGTTCCGCATTCACAAAACCTGCACGAACAAAGGGGCGTTGGATGCTGCCCTTCCTTTTTAGTCTAGAACTGGATGTACACCGTTATAACGGGACTCATCCGCCGTTACACAAGAGGCAGTAGTAGGGAAGGCAACATGAACAATCAACTACTGCGAGGGATGGGGATTTTTTGCTACTATAGTGGTGTTCTTGCTGCTCGCTATACATCCTTCGACCCGTGCTGTGTGTGTATGGGGGGCGGGGGGGGGGGGGGGGCTGCCTTCTCAAGTCTTTGCCTAGACTACTATCACAGCTGGTGCTTGTTCTAGCAGCGCACTATTTTTGTTCTTGTTTTAAATAGTATTTTCGACAGTGCTCTCATTAAAACAAGCGCACGAAATAAAAGTAAGCCTTAAAAATAGAACGGGTCATCAATTTAATAACCCACAAAAACAATAAAACAGCATGGAATTTACACGGAAGAATATTTTCATGGTTGAGCTACATAGGGTGTTTCAGCAGGAATGTTTCACTTACAAAGATTGAAGAACCAGTATTTAATGAAGAGGCTACCTCACAGCTGTCACAGCAGGTGTACTCAGAGATTAAAAAATTACGTCAGGATCCGGTCTTTCGTTGTCTTAAAAATATCATGACTATGCGCATAACATGTGGTCACTACTGAGATTATCAAATGCACAAGAGGTAAGTCTTGTTTACGCCCACTACTCGCATGATATTGAGTTATATCTTGACGATATCAGAGCTGAGTTGCTCATTACGCAAGAGGCATTAACGTAGTCTCTGAACATCATGAGGGAGAAAGTTGTACATATATTAGTGGAGGAGAAAAGAACTTGACGACTCCCGTATACGAACAGAAGAGAAATACCAAACATTACTAGCTAGATAGCCGTAAGATCGTTAAACTCGAAAGGTCGTAATGAAGACGCAGGGAAACCTTGTAGTCTGACAGTGGTATTCGAGACCTGACCAACTGTACAGAAAGCCAACTGACACATGCCAAAGCAGTGTGTAGCGAGATTTCCGTTACACGAAGACAATATAGCGATGAGTGTGGAAGACATAATGTTTTTGAATGACCGCTGTATTTGTTGACAGGCTTTATTGTTGCCCGTCACCCCACACTGAGATTCTAAAACAGCCTGTGCTACTGCTATACATGTTGTTTCAGGAGAAATATATATTTCATGAGATGGAAATACAGAGCGAATTAAAAACATTTCATATCGCTAGCTTGTGTTCCATTTTTAGCAAAGATAGAGATACCGCTCCTGTAGAACGTAACCCACACAAATACTCGCAGAAGGTATTAACCAAAGGCAAATGACTAAGTGCTCAGTCAATTTTCATCAGTTCCATCTCCGACTTCCATAAGATTTCAAACTCTATTGACAACACGGCGTGTGTTTCTTCTGAGGTCGCCATAGTGTTCTTTGATGAGGTCAGTACTATTCATAAACCGAAAGATCAATTCGTCTCTTGTGTTTACGTTGTAGATTACGTCTTTCAACCAGCCCCACAGGCAAAAATTTAAAGGGACAAGGTCGGAGGATCTTCGTGGACAAGATACATCCCGACCGTTTCTGTCGATCCATCTTCCGGGGAATATTTAGGTTTCGAAGATGATGTTCCACCTGACGATTGCAACGTGCACTGCTCCCATCATGTAGGAAGAACACACCTGTGCTTGTAGCCAAATGAACCTCTTCCAATAATGCTGGAGGCTCATTTTCAAGGTAGATAACGGGGACATGTAGGACGGTACGGTAACGCAACAGGTACAATCAACTGATTTTCTATCAAATCACACAACATATTTACAAAAAAGCGTCCTTTACAACGTGTGTGCATAAAGGCATGTGGGCTTTGGTCGGACCGTTATTGTTATGCCGTCATGAGTGAAAGTAGCTTCGTCAATAAACATTATTACTAGCAGGCGATTTGTGGCTAGCGAAAGGCAAAATTCCAGTCGGCTACCCACATCTTCCTCTCCAAGGTGCTGAAACCGATGTAACTGGTAGCCGGCATAAACGAAAATAGTAAACAAAATGTAATTTTCAAGTGAAGTTATATGACTAGTACTGAAAAATATACATGGCCTTTCATGTTAAAACTAATGATGTGTGTATATCCTGTTACTGACTCGTTCCACGTCATTACAATAACAAATTGTTCAAGTGATCAGTGGCATATGTAACAAACCTAGAAAATTTGTTTCAGCTGTGGGCCCTATTGCAGCCAAATAATTTCCTTAAGTAGTGTCTAAGTCGAATTTGACGTTAATACCTTGCCTGCTAGGATGGTGCTACAGCTTTAGCGTGTGTTTGAAGCTTGGAACGCACAGAGACGGGGACGGGTAGAAAATTTGACTAGCTGTGACGAGATCTTACAGCGTGCCGTCCCCGACAACCAGGATCCGTGTTCAAGCCCCAGCGTGGGACGCACCATTAATCCGTGAGAAATGCTTTTTGCTCGATGTTCGCTTCATACACACCTCACGTATCAGGCAGTTTGATTTAAAAGTATTTAGTTCCAAGAAATGCAAAGTGTATTGCCTCCACAAAGTTTTGTTTCTTTTAAACTGTTTGTGAAGGTCTGCGACTGAAATTCAATAATTCAGGCAGGTAAAAAATGATACTCCTACACCCAATATTATAATTGTTTTGTTTATTCGCATGACCTGCTTCGAAATTTTGAAGCACAATATCAAATGTTACGTGGATCGTTATGTATGATACCCAGCAGCAGTATATAACTTTTTTCTAACTTTTGACTTTCCGCCATAATTATGGTTCAAATGGCTCAAATGGTTCTGAGCACTATGGAACTTAACTTCTGAGGTCATTAGTCCCCTAGAACTTAGTACTACTTAAACCTAACTAACCTCAGGACATCACACACATTCATGGCCGAGGCAGGATTCGAACCTGCGACCGTAGCGGTCGAGTGGTTCCAGACTGTAGCGCCTAGAACCGCTCGGCCACTCCGGCCGGCCATAACTATGATCGTAAAAATTGACTGAGATTAAAAACCACATTACCGTTCAACTACATACACAAAAAGTAGCTGTGGAAGTAACTTTAAGTTTCTTTCTGTGTTACCTAAGTCACAAATAAAACATTATCTTAGAGGGTAGCCTGGAGTAACATCGTCGCTGTATGTGTGACAGAGTACCTAGGATCAGTTCATCAGAATGACGTCAAAACTTGCTGGCACTACTTATCGTAGGTATAACGAACCTGCTTTATTATTATGCATTTAAAATTGTTAACGTTGCCGCTGTTGTGTTCTTCAGTCCGAAGACTCGTTGATACAACTCTCCAAGCTAGTCGTCTATTCTCTGCAAGTCTCTTTCGTCATCTGTAGGTGTGGAAATCTATAGGGCGTGGACAAAAATATAGGAACACCAAAAACACAACACATTACCATGCCTAATACGGTGTAGGAAAAAACGTTTGAGTTGAAAACAGCTTCCAGCCGCCTGGGAATGAATAAATACAGGTCCTGTATGTCTTTCAAGGGAGTCTTGAACGTACCAGTGTTCCTGCGAAACAGCGGCAAGTTCAGGTAACAATATTGGAGGTGGATAGCGATCACGCAACCTTCTCTCCAAAGTAGACGTCAAACGCTCAATGATACTGAGACCTGGTGACGTGGCCAGGGGAGATGTGACGATTCATCCTCGTACTCACGACAGATCTGGACGATGCGAGCTGCGACAACAGGGACCCTGTCATCTTGGAGCATGGCTAGTCAGTTAGTTACGTGTTCCATTGATCAATAGCACGGAAAACCTTTATGATGTGGAACGTGTCAAATGCACAAGAAATGTGCACAGGAAGCAAGTTTTTTTGTTTTTCTTTTTCTTTTTTTGTTTACATTATAGTGTTATACCTAAATATTTCTGTTATCTATCCCGTTCTCTTAAATGGCACAAAATGCATATATTGTATCTCCAGATTTATTTGCTCATATTCAAGAATTCATCTATGGTATATAAGGTGTTGTCAAGGGGGTATGATTTCAATTTGTTTTTGAAACTATTACTGCTGTCTGTCAGACATTTTATTTCATCTGGTAATTTATCAAAAAGTTTTATAGAAGAATATTTTACGCCTTTCTGTGCCAAAGATAGGTTAAGTAAAGGATAGTGTAGGTCTTCCTTTTTTTTGGTATTGTAATCATGAATGTCGCTGTTGATTTTAAACTGGTCCATGTTGTTGAGAAAAATTTCATTACTGAGTAAATGTACTGTGAAGCAGTTGTTAAGAATTCCTAACCTTTTAAACAGATGCCTACAAGATGTGCGACCCAGAACCCCACACATTATTCTAACTATTTTCTTTTGAGCAGTGAATACCTTTTGCCTATGTGTTGAGTTGCCCCAGAATATTATTCCATATGACATCAGAGAGTGGAAGTATGCAAAGTATGTTAGCCTACTAATTTCTACATCCACAAAATTGGTAATTATTCTGACTGCAATAGTTGCTGAACCTAGTCGCTTTAGGAGATCCAAAATACGAATTTTCCTATTAAGATTCTCATCTATATGTACACCCAAAAACTTAGTAGCTCTACCATGGCTACTAACTTCTTTTGATGTGTTATGTTTATTGAAGGAATTATACTTTTTGCAGCAGAAAATTGGATGTACTGTGTTTTTTCAAAGCTCAGAGCAAGCCCATTCGCAGAAAACCAATTAATAATTTTTCCAAAAACCTTATTTGTATAATTTTCTATCGGACTTTCTTTTATCGGATTAATAATTATGCTTATAACATCAGCAAACAGTGTCAGTCCAGCATCTTGTTTCACATAAGAAAAGAGGTCATTTACATATATCAAGAACAGGAGGGGACCCATGATCGAACCTTGTGGAACACCTAATGTAATTTCACCCCAGTTAGATGAAGTGGCAAACTCCTTTTAATCACTTAAAGCATATAAAGAGACTTTTTGCTTCCTGTTCTGTACATATGACTTAAACCACTCATATGCATCACCATTGTGGAACAAACAGTATACCAAGGGGTGAGTCTGATCAGCCAAAATGGTCATATGATTCTTGTCAGTAATGTGACCCTGCAGAGTAACCATGAGGCCCATGGAATAGCATGATACGACTGCACACATCAACACCGTATACTCGTCATGTTTTACTCCTAGCAGAAAGCAGTCTGCACATTAGGCTAGGTACGGCGTACGCCAGACGTACACTCGGCCGGAAGTTGGAAAACAGTGTGCAGCAAGACTCGGCCGCCCAAGTGTCATTCTCCCATTGTCTCATAGCCAGGTTCGATGGCTTCGGCGTCATGTTTTCCTGCTATGGGCATTTGCATCACTGGTGAGTAGTTTTGGAATTCCTGCTTGCCCTGCAGTTCTCTGCTTATGGAGCTCCCTTCGCGTTGTTTTGGTGATGACAGCGTGCGACATTCAGTTCTGCAGTGACTTTTGCACCCGTCGGCCACTTGTTTCCCGTCACAGTCCTCTTCAATGGCTGTCTGTCAAGATCACTCAACACACACTTTCGTACGCGGTGCGAGTTAGTAGATGATGTTTTTCCGCTTTCCCTGTATGCAGTGAAATTTTCCATATGGAATTTGCCATAACATGAAAATCTGGATAGCAAATAAACTTGTTTAAAAGGTTTGACAGAACTTCAGAAACTACAGTAAAAGTGAAAGAAAATACATTATTAGCGCCTACTACGTTAAGACATCAAAACAAAAAGGCAGAAGTTACAACAAAAACGAGATATACCTCTCATTCTGCTGCACTCCAACGAATCACAGCACGTAAAAACGACACGAGTCAAAACTGCCACGCATGTTTCAACCAGTTATACAGGGTGATTTTTTCCACCGTGTACAATCTCTAGGAACTGATCGATCAGAGAATACGGAACAAAAAAGGTCTAATGAATTTATGTCCGGAAATGCATAGTTTCCACGCTACAGGCAGTTTATTCAATCATACGTTGCTACAGAGACTGCGGTCTAAGACGCGCTGTACCATGCAGCCAGACTTACAGTATGCGCTGAAAATGGTTTCCATGTGCCTCAACGCATGCGGGTACGCGCCGTAGCAAGATACGTCTCACACGTTCACGTCGGCCACGCTGCATCCGAACAGTGTCAAAGGCAGCATGAATACACTGCTTCAGTGTCTCCATATCTGGAAGGGCATCTGCATACACGATACTTTTGAGATACTAACATTTTCGGGGATCAGTGATCTTGTAATCTATATAAAATCAGTGAAAAAACAGTCTACATCGCGATGGTACTTTATTAAAATGACCGGTTTCGGCCTATACGTTTGTGAACCAGAAATCGCACGGGTTGAGATTCGGTGAACAAGCAGGCCATGCAACTGAACCCCCCCCCCTCCCCCTCCGATCTACGGGCCAGGGAAAACACGATTGAGATGCGTCCGGACGTTAAGGACGATGTGGGCTGGAGCACCATCATGTAGCAGCCACATAACCTTTCAAATCACCAGTGGTACTTCTTCCAGCAGGGGAGGCAAAGTCACCCGCAAGAAGCACCGGTATTCCCGGCCTGTTAGGCAACGTGGAAGGAAGGCTGGTTCCAAAATGCTGTCACCAGTTATCCCAGCCCACACATTCCGGCTGCGCCGATGCTGATGTTTCGCTATCAGCTGTCGCTGTCAGCATACCATAGGGGTTCAGCATACTATCCTACAGATTAGTTATGATTCCACTCCGCATAAAGGTGGCCTCCTCTGTGAACAGGATGGATGACACAAATCCCGGAATCGTGGTTGCCTGGTGAAGCTTCAAATGGTTCAAATGGCTCTGAGCACTATGGGACTCAACTGCTGAGGTCATTAGTCCCCTAGAACTTAGAACTAGTTAAACCTAACTAACCTAAGGACATCACAAACATCCATGCCCGAGGCAGGATTCGAACCTGCGACCGGAGCGGTCTTGCGGTTCCAGACTGCAGCGCCTTTAACCGCACGGCCACTTCGGCCGGCCCTGTTGAAGGAACCAGTGACAAAACTGCTCCCGATGTGGAAAGTCTGACGCTAGTAAGCCCTGTGGACGCTGTAAGTGATAAGCGTAATAACGATTGCCTTGGAGAATGTTCCACACGCTCGTCTGGCTTACGCTGTTCTAGCGGGCCAACTACCTGGTACTGACACGGTGATCGCCTTCCACAGCGTTAATCACAAGTCTAACGTCCGAACATTTCGGGTACATCCTTTATCATTTCCTACTTCCTGGAACGACCCTGTCCCAGACAAACGGAGGAATACTGTTGCAAACATTAAATGCTGTGGTTGTTGTCGGCGGCGATAGGTCTTGTGATACAACCTTGTTGCCCGCCGCCCGTTGGCATTTGCGTTTCCGTGAGTAAACACCATGTCGGCAAGCTCTCGATCCGAATATGGAACCATTGTGTACAACGCTGTATCACATCCTCTACAAGGTGAGTCAGCAACAGAAGTGAATCGGACACAACATTACAAATTACTATGGTAGGAGAGGGCATGACGTATGAGGCACAGTACCACCCTCTAGGAGGAAACCATGCATACTGTAACTGCGGTTGCATGGTACAGCGCGTATTAGACCACGGTCTCTGTAACCAAATATGACTGAATAAATGGTCTCTAGCATGGAAATCATGCATTTTCGGACATAAGTTAATTTTAGACCTTTTCTGTTCCGTATCCTCTCATCGACCAATCCCTAGAGTTTGTGCACGGCGGATAAAATCACCCTGTATATAGGATGTCCCAATGTAGTAGCTAGTAATGTATTTTCTTTTATTTCTGTTGTAGTTTCTAATGATGGTTATTGCATAGCTAAAATTAATTTTCTTCAAAAATTTTACGATCAAAACAGTTAAATGAAAAGCGTTAGCGATTTCCCAACGTTCGAATTCACTTGCTTCGTCATTTGCATCGCAGTGTTCTGGCACTTGCAACGTATTGCAGGGAGCAGGGTTGGTGGGGGGGGGGGGGTTGTGATCCTGCCACCCTTAGGTCATTTGACAGTAAGGTTGTCGCGTCCTATGTTCTAATACATGGTTCTTGTAAACACAAGCACGTGTATCTGCACTGTGCGGAAAGTCAGCGTTCTAGCTCGAGTGTGCTCGGCGGTGACGGGTCGCTAACTCTGAACTAAGCTTTCGAGATAAGCGAGATATTTCTGCAACGGCATCAGTCGCTAAACAGTGAATTCACTAGTGGGTGGGTCCACAAAGACCACGGTCATCACTCAGCTTTCGTCGCAGCAGGCGAATGCAGGCATCGTACTACAGGGTTCCACACTTTATCGATCAGTGAGTGCTACGAATTGCGTTTATTAGTATTGTTTGGACTTTGAGAGCGCGACAACGCAGGCATCGAATGTTGGCGATATTGTTTCCACCATGGTTCTCACATTTTCTGCGGCATTCTGGTTATTGCATGAAGCAAACTGGCCAGTTTGAGCTCAACAGGCCATTTTCAAGTACTAGCAAGTATATGAGCAAGCTTGAAAGTCAGAATGGCCTCATGCTATTAGTTCTATTGAAGCCAGTCAGTGGATATATGAGTCTCACCAAGCATCCAACGCAGTAACGACTTTCGCACTTAATGGCAACTAGTTCCCAGGGAAAAGTTGTGTTCACCTTCGTGCGGATGGTACAATTTTTTTTCTAAAAAAAATACCTCTAAGATTAGAGGTTGGGTACGAATAAACGAAAAAAGTCAAGACAAGAAAAGTGGGTTTGTGAGGAAAAAAGACTATGCAAGACATGGAGATGGTGCAAACCTTTTTTAAGCAATTTATACAGGGTGTTTCCGTAAGAGCGTGCAAAAATTTAATAGGTAGTAGAACATGTTCCACTGAGCAATTTGAGGTATGGAAACTGGGGTCAGAGAAGCCGGCGTAAAGAGAAAATAGAAATAAAATCAAATTAACGTGTAATTTTTATTTGTATTGAATGGAACTGGTGACCTACAAACGACGGAGAGGCTTCGTCCCCGCCGTAGCCCTCAGTGGTTCACAACCCCACAAGAGGCTACAGCAATCCACTCACCCCACCGACGCCGCACACCGAACCCTGGGTTATTGTGCGCTTCGGCCCCCAGTGGACCCCCAGGGAACGTCTCGCACCAGACGAGTGTAACCTCAAATTTTGCGTGGTAGAGTAATTATGATGTAGGCGTACCTGGAGATTGCGCAGCAATCGTCGACATAGTGTTACTGCGGCAGAATAAGGGGAACCAGCCCGCATTTGCCAAGGCAGATGGAAAACCGCCTTTTTTAAGACCTTCCACAGACTGGCCGGCACACCGGACCTCGACACAAATCCGCCGGGCGGATTTGTGCTGGGGACCGGAACGCCTTCCCGCCCGGAAAGCAGTGCGTTAGACCGCACGGCTAACCGGGCGGGCGTAATTTTTATTTCCTTTAGTTACAGTTAACAGCAAATACTATCATTGACACAGTGATCGAAAGAAATAAACTCTCGTTGTGGCGTATGGTGCCTGTTAGGAAATCGTTCCCTGTACAGCTTTTAAGCAGCGAGAACGTACTTCCCCATACAAAAGGTGCATGTCAGCGAGTACTGCTAAACTGTACCGGTACTACTCCATCGTATTGTGCTGTACGTCTCTGAATAGCACTGAGTAATGAGTAGGTCTGTCGTTGATTCATAGCACTTTCTGTCATGGGATTATGTAAATACGATACAACAGAGCCATCTTATGGATAAGTAACATAAACAAAATCTGCATCACGACTTCCTAGTAATCAGGAAATAAAGAATGTACGTGTAAATAAGGTGGAAAACAGTAATACTAGACAAAGCAGTAGACAAGTTTACTTCCAAAGCTCCTTAAGCTGGCTTCTCCAGCCCCAGGTTCCCTACATCAAATTGTTCAGTGGATTATTCTCTATGTCCTGTTACATTTTTACACGCTCTTACGCAAACCCCCTGTGTGTAAGGGTAAGCCAAATGAAAACGAGTCCGATGGAAAACAAGGAAATAAACTGTTTATTATTTCAAAAGTAATCACCATAACTTTTAATACACTTACCCTACTGTGAGACTGCCGGCCGGGGTGGCCGAGCGGTTCTAAGTGCTACAGTCTGGAACCGCGCGACCGCTACGGTCGCAGGTTCGAATCCTGCCTCGGGCATGGATGTGTGTGATGTCCTTAGGTTAGTTAGGTTTAAGTAGTTCTAATTTCTGGGGGACCGATGACCTTAGAAGTTAAGTCCCATAGTGCTCAGAGCCATTTGAACCATTTTTTTTACTGTGAGACTAGGCAGCCAGTGCCCTCACGGAGAGATGTTTGCTGTGGTCTACCGAACCGTACTCAGACGTGAACCTCTTCGTCCGATGCAGATCGACGGGCACGAATGTCTTTCATCAGTGCTCCAAAAATATGAAAACCGCATAGGGAGAGATCGGGGCTGTAAGGTGAATGTCAACTAGCGCTTCCCAGCGAACTTCTGCAGTGCAGTCAAAACAACCGTGGCATCATGTCAGCGGGCATTATCCAGCAACAGAATGATGCCATCCCTCAACCCACTGCTCACTGACTTCCTGGAACACAACGCTACAATTAACGCACAGCGGTAAGGGGACGCTTTGCAAAAATCCCAGCAAGACATCAGGTCCAAACGCCAATGAATGTTGGCGGACGGCATCATTCTACTGCAGGATAATGCCCGCACAGACATTGCCAAGGTTGTTTCGACTAAGCTGCGGAAGTTTTACTGGGAAGCCAGCACACATCCCGATCTCTCCTCATTCGATTTCCACATTTTTTGGAGCCCAGAAGATTGCCGTCGATTCGCTTCGGACGACTAGAAGCACTCCTGTCATGGTTCCGTAGGCCACTACAAAAAAATTTCCCATGAAGGCACTGATCATCTTGCCTCGCAGTGGGATAAGTACCAGGTGGTCAAAAAGTCAGTATAAATTTGAAAACTGAATAAATCATGGAGTAATGTAGATAGAGAGGTACAAATTGACACACATGCTGAAACACGTATGTAACATAGCAGCGATGGCGAGGCATTGTAGCATCTGTGACCAGAGAGTTTGCGCTTGACCGCGCGAGTGTTGCGAGCGGTTCTCAGTCTGTCAGTAGTAGTCGTTGCGAGTCTGTCGAGTAGTCGTTGCGAGTCTGTAGCTCTGTCTAGTTGAGAGCAGTACTCTGTCTAGTTGCAGAGCAGTACGCTAATAGTCGTCATGCAGAGCGGTCGGTCAGTAGTATCAGCCCAGTGCGGTTGTGTGATGTAGGCGGTCGGCAACACTGGTCAAGATGGTGAATAAGGTATACTATTAATTAATATAATCATTAGATAATGTAAAAATTTATTTATTGTAATTATTCTCCAACAAGTCCCCCAATAATAATTTTTATTTCAAAAGCATTTTCTCAAAAATTTAATTTTTTATTGAACTAAAGATTTCGTTGCACTTCCCATTTCATTCCACTTCTTTTGAAGAAAAATTTCACTAAAATCACAAAAAAAGAGAATATTATTATTTGCAATGCAGTTCCTCCAAGCGGTGCGCAACAACAAGAGCAGAAATGTGACATCCATTTATTCTGAGGTAAGACTTTAATTCTGATTGTTTTACACAGGGCCAAAGACCGATATTTCGGTTTAATTGAATTTTCTTGTCACTGAACGGACTTTAAATTTTGTGAAGAATTTATATTTGAGTCAGATTGCGTATTTCACATTTTTGTTGCCATTGTCAGTACATTTCATTGTGAGCAGGTTACGCATATCGTAATGTCCATTAGCATTCTTAAATAATATTGCCCATACTTTTTCAAAATTATTGTGGGAAGGTTACACTTGGCGACACCCAGTCCAGGATCGTATTTCGTTGAGAGTCTTTTGAACAACAGTCAGATATCTGCTCTTATTTGCTTAGATATAATTAGGATTTGGCGCAACGCTTTTATTAACTTGTGACTTTCTTTCTACAGGTCAACGGCAATTCGTTGCTCTGTTGTATTTGTGTGTTGCTTTTGCATTGTGCTTATTTGTTTTGTGAATAATTGTGACTATTGCAAAAATGCCGCGAAAGACTGTGAATAGTGTATCGCGAAGTATTGTGAATGAAATTACCGACTTAAACAACGTGACCGATAGTAATTGTGATACGCAGCGTAATGATGACAATCCTGCGTTCACTAACAATCAGTGCATTCCAACCACTAATGATGACTTTTACCTTAATGATGAACAAACGAACTCAATTGTCTCGTCTGTTAACTTGACGACAATTGATGACGCAGAACGCTCTATTGTAATGAGCGCTGCCCAGCTTAACACACCCGATTCGGAAAACTCAAGTAATGTACAGACAAATCTGTCTAATGAAAATGAACAGATCACACAAAGTAGGACAGATTTATTTAATTCCGAAACAATGACTGATAGTATACATTTGACTGACAAACCTTTTTGTAAATTTCAAAATGACCAAATGGTTACAGAAAGTGAAACAATTCCAGATCCATTATTGAACAGTACAGATAATAGAAATGGTAATTTTGGCTCGGATCCAATCATGGCAATACTGCTACAACTTAGGGAAGATAATAAACAACAGAGTGAAAATTTCAAACAACTTAGGGAAGATAACAAACAGCAGAACGAAAAACTTGACAATAATGCCGAAGATCTCAAACAACTTAGGGAACAGAACAAACAGCTTAATGAAAAATTAGACGACAATTCGAGGCAGCTTAGTGAACAAATTAAAGCTGTTGCCGCGCAGTGTCATGACACTAAGGAACAGTTGCGCTCGGAAATTGAGGCTTGTTCACAAAAATATAGCGAAGAAATTAAGTCTGTTGCGCAAGAATTAAGGGAAATGCAAACAGCCGCAACAGAAACACTCAGAGACGAAATTAGCGGAGTTGCTAAACAATGCTCTGAAAAAGCTACACAATTACGGGACGAGTTTAAAGCAATGACGGTAGAACTTTCGCGCACTATGGACGCCAAGATAGACGCGAAATTCGAACAGCAGAACACTCAGATAAACGAGCGCTTTAATCAGCACATACAAAACAGTGATACGCGTTTCCGCAGATTTATTCAAGATCAAAACAAAGTAAAACGACAAGTCATGGAAACAATCACTGCACAAAGACAAGAGGACAAACGTAAAATGTTCGCGAAAGCGAAGACGTATGTAGACAATAATATTACTACAGTGTCCGACAAAATTAATACCATAGAACAATTGAACGCGGAATTACGGGATGAAATTTCTGACCTTAAATCAAAAACAGATACACACACAGTAAATATTCAAACAGTGACAGATAGATTCGAACAATTAGATCTAACACAGGATTGTGATGTTATCAAAGCTGATGTTAAAAAACTGAGCGAAACTACGCGCAAGTTGCAAAAACAGATTAATGCGTCTGATTCTAAAACCGATGATCAGGTTAAAATACTGACTGAAAAATGTGATGAATTGGCCAGTCGTATTGATGTTATCGAAAATGCTAATGACAATAAATCAGACGATACTGCACCGGTTTCATTTATCCAAACACCTGAATTTCAAAATTTACAACAGACAATTAATGAGATCGATTCATCTAACAATACGTTACGGAGGAAGTTGTCAAATTTACAACAAGAAGTAACAGAGATCAAAAACATTTCAGTTAATAACATACCGCAACAGACGCCACTTTATGAACATGTGTCAGACTCACGCAGCGCGTATAATTTGGGTAATCTACAGAGAGTACGGGACTTAGATTCCGATCAACCACAGTTCAATAGATTCTCTTACGATCCTGAACCTGTTCCATCACACAGAGATGATAATTTCGACTATAAACATTTTCTGTCAGTGAGAAAGTTTAAGGTTTTCAAAAACGATAGAACGCAGATTCACCCACTGGATTGGATTCAACAGTTTAGCTTTGCTCTTCCACCGACTTGGCCTGTAACACATAAACTTGAATTTATTTGCAGTTTTTTGGAAGGCGAACCGGCAACTCGTATGAGACCGATCGCGAGACAGTGTTACTCGGTAGAGGAATTTCAGAATGCTTTTCTGTCAGCGTACTGGTCGAAGACGACACAGCGCGGAATTAAAGACCAACTAATTAGTTTGCCAAACTATGAAAACTCAAATTTTCCCAGTGTAACGCAATTTTTTGAGCATATGGTCCAACAAAATCAATACCTAAGTGAACCGTACAGTGAATCTGCACTTATACAATTATGCATTTCCAAATTACCACGGTCATTACGAGTGTCGCTTCTAACAGGTCAGCAAAAAGAAAATATTTCAGCGTTCAGAGATCTTTTACAGCTCTTGGAAGTACAGCAATCTGATTATTCTTTTGTAAACAAAAACTTTTCTTATAATAACCAAGGTCAACAACAGTACTGCAATTATGATCAGGGACGTAATTCCAATCGGAAAGATAACAGACGTTTTAGGAACGACAACTACCAAAACTTTAATAACAGGCAAAATTCTAATTATCAATACCGTCAAAATTTTCAGCAACAGGAACAACACTTTAGCGACAATAGAGGTGTTTCACAACAACAACATCAAAACCAGCCGGTTAACATACCTAACCAACAATGGAATACACAAGGTCAACCAGGCTTTAATGTTTCGCCGCGTGGACGTATAGCCCCTGGTCCAACAAATAGTAACGCACGGGAGCAGAGAAACAACTATGTACAAAGAAGACAGTATTTCAATTTCCATCGCAATGCACCGTATAGGAATGATTATTACGACAGACGTAAAAACGATGAGCACAATTACCAGCGTACATATAATAACAGTCGGTCTCACCAACAGCAAAATCATACGCAAGAACATATTCTCATGAATGAACCCGACAGTAGGTACCATCCAGAGCGTAACATGTCTGGAAGAAGTAATAGAACAGTTCAAATAGTCGAAATGCCACAGAATCCTCCTAATAATAATAACACGTCAGATAGAATCTGACTAGATAATGTACAGGACGCATCTTCCAATAATACAAGCACTACCTTAGACACGCAAAATGTTGTTCACGAAAATGTAATTACTTTTGACGACATCAGAGACACTCTTTTACAGGAAAGACCAGTTATTCAGAAAACCATTTCACATCCTGTTATCGAAATTAAAATTGGTTCATCGAAATTCTCAGCAGTAATTGATTCCGGCTCACCTATATCAGTAATAAACGAGGAGACTTTTAATGAGTGCAACAAAGAGAATACTTATCCGACACTACCTTTAGGCAAAACAAAAGTGAAAGGAGCAGTATCGAGTAAAGGTGTAGACGTTAAATTACAGACGCATTTATCATTTTGTATTGGAGGTCATACTTTCCACTCTAATTTTTGGATTGTTCCTTTATTGACAACAGACATTATTTTAGGCACGAATTTTCTGGTACAACACGACGCAGTCATTGATTTTCAGAATTCTTATTTAATGTTAAAGGATGAAAATGTACAACTTGCTTTAGAATTTCAGCACTCATTATCTGCGGAAGAACAAACAATCAACCGCACAGAGATCATTTCCGCAACACGTGACATAGACTGTAATCCCACATTGTTAACGGATACGTACGTACACAACTATAATACTCCAGACGAAATGGACTACGACGTAATACAAATGATTTCCGATAAAGTTAGACAAAGCAGTGCAACTACAGACGACGAACGAACGCAATTACACAAAATTCTTTTACAGCAAGCTCCAGTTTTTGACAACATTCCTGGTACTATGTCCGGATTTATGTATGAATTTCAAGTCAAACCGCACGACACATTTAAAGCAAAGCATTATCCCATTCCATATATTCACAGAGAACAGGTTAAAAAGGAATTGCAGGATATGCTTGATCAAGGAATTATAGAACCAGCAGTTAGTCCGTACATAAACCCGCTACATATTGTTAAGAAAAAAGATGGCTCACTTCGCCTTGTACTTGATTCACGTCACATTAATGACATTATTATTAATGAAACAGATCGACCACAGACACTAGAGGAACTTTTACAGAAATTTCATGGTACAGCTATTTATTCTACACTAGATTTGAAATCGGGATTTTGGCAAATTCAACTTCATCCGAACTGCAGAAAATACACAGCTTTTCTCTGTTTCGGCGACTGTTATCAATTTTGCAAATTACCGTTCGGCTTAACTATTTCTTCTGCAGCTTTTATTCGCGGTTTGAACACAATACTTCCGACAGAACTTAAAGACAGAATTACGACGTATGTAGACGACATTCTTATCGCAGAAGCTAACTGGTCCGAACACAATCTGATTCTTGAACAACTGTTACAAACTTTTCATGCACAAGGACTTACAGTTAATCTTAGTAAATCGCACTTTGGCAAAACTTCCATAAAATTTCTTGGACACGTAATTTCAGCAGAAGGCATTGCACCTGATCCGGAAAAACTTCAAGCTCTACGTGACATTAGTGTTCCTACGACGAAGAAGCAATTACGCAGTTTTTTAGGCTTAATTAACTTTTTTCGTAAATTTATTCACCATTCTGCTTTAGACACGCCTAGACTATGCCAATTAACAGGTAAAAACAGTATTTGGTCTTGGGATAAGCAAGCACACTCTGAATTCATGAACCTGAAACATGCTTTGTTGAATGCACCGCTATTATCGCACCCAGATCTTACTAGAAATTTTTCCATTGCCACTGACAGTTCCAACACCGCTTTAGGCGTACACATTTTCCAGGAAATTGAAGAAGATGGTTCTACTATAATTAAAAACATCGCATTTGCAAGTCGCATTTTGTCACCTGCTGAACGAAATTATTCCGTCACAGAACTTGAAACATTATGCGTTGTATGGGCTTTTACGAGATTTCGGCACTTTCTTTATGGCAGACATACCACCGTTTACACAGACCACAGAGCGATACAATTTTTACTTTCGGCTAAATTCACTCACGACAGATTGAGCAGATGGAAACTCTATTTACAGGAATTTAATTTTACGATTGTTCACATTCCCGGCACGCAAAATGTTATAGCAGACGCACTATCGCGTTCTCTCAGCAACAATCAGCAAGACGTAGCAACCAACTTCTGCAAAACAAATTTCAGTGTCATGTACATTCAGCAAGTTGCATTTGAAAATTTTATTTCATCGTCATTACAGGACATAGCACAAGAACAAAATAAAGACAACGTGTGGAGAGAAATTAAACACCTTTGGCAAGATAGGAAAAATGTTACGATTAGGAACCACTACACTGTACGCAATGACATTTTGTTTCGCCGCTCTCATCCTGACAGCAACAATTGGTTATTATGCATACCTGACGAACTGGTCAACAAATTAATTTGGTACACTCATTTAAGCTACGCACATTACGGAGCAAGAAAATGTTTTCTTATACTGAGACAGAACTGTTATTTTACCAACATGGAGAAACGTATACGACGAGTTTTAGCGTCTTGTAAAATTTGCCAGAAAGCTAAATCAGACACCACTTCACATATTCCTCCTTTATATCCCATTATACCTGTTAAATTAAGACACATGGCTGCAGTAGACATTTTTGGTCCGATTCCCAGAACTAACAGAGGTTTTTGCTACATCTTTGTCGCTGTTGAGCTTACTTCAAAATTTGTTACTTTCACTCCGTTACGCAAAGCTACTGCTAAAACTGTTTCGAAAGCATTTGTAAAACATTTTCTATCTCATGTAGGGCATGTGATGAAAGTAATTTCTGACAATGGATCTCAATTTCGTAGTAGCGTATGGACACGCATGTTACGAGCCAGAAACATTTCTCCGATCTATATATCCAAGTACCACGCTTCTTCGAATCCTTGTGAAAGATTAATGAAGGAAATTGGTAAACTGTGTAGAATATACTGCCACAAAAGACATATTGATTGGGATACACACATACTCTCATTCCAAGATGTAATGAATTCCATTCCAAATGAATCCACTATGCTATCTCCGACTGTTATACTGAAAAACGTTGAACCACCGAACAAAATTAAAGAATTAATAGAATTTGCCAAAAGTCGTCGCCTACGACACCACGAAATAATTGACATTGCGCTGAAGAACATCAAACGTGCCGCAGAGCGCCGGAGAAGACAGCAAAAACGGGTTTGTACACGCCGCGACTTTCACGTTGGACAGAAGATACTAGTACGTACACACTATTTATCCAGCAAATTAAAAGGTAAGTGCCGTAAATTTGAACTTCTATACGCAGGTCCATATCGGATTCGCAGCATCCCTCACCCCAATGTTGTACACGTCGAAACTTTGAGAACCAGAAAATCGAAAGGCAATCACCATATCTCAAACATTAAACCGTTTATTGAGTGAAACCACTGTATGATTCAACACACTATGATGCCATTTACTAATGCAATTATTTCACGTGACTAATTACTGATGATTATCGTATTTTTTCTTGGCAAGTGCCCGGCAAAGTAAGGTTAGCAGGTCGCTTTTCTTGTCGTTACACATCAGACCGTGCACATTCTCCACTTTTTGTGTATGATTGTTTTCAAGTTTTGTTTGTATGTACTGTGAAATAGTTAAGTTATAACACACACCAGTTGACTTTGACATTTTTTGTTGCCATATGACACCTCAAGATCGTGACTGTTTAACATTTTTTTTTTTTTGCTACTGCATTGTATTATTCTGTGTACACTTTTGCATCTGAACACTGTCAACGTCTTTAACATATTACGTTTTCTGTCATGTTATGCTGTATGGTTAATTATGTCACCATAAACCAGTCATTATCTAGTGGGTATATGATTTAAATGCAGGACATTAATCTCTGTCATCAATTTCAGAAAGAAATGATGCATGTAAGAAATAAATTCAACAGAAATGGGAATTTCACCTACGGGATAAACGAAAGGAGATGCAATAACTTTATGAGGAAGAGTAAATGGATCAGGATTAACAAACATTAACACGAATATACTATACTCATCACAGAATAGCAGTCTTAACTAATTTTTTCTTTCAGAATACAAGGTGATTGATGCAGGCTGTCAGAGAGAACTACACATCTTAGTTTTAGTGATGAAATATGCTAGTGATAAGGAATAGTTGTGTAATGAGTAATGAAGTGATTTTTTGCAGATGATAATGAATGCTGATGAATAATGATGAAGAATATGATAATATGAATAATGAAGTTTTTCTTTACAGGTGATGATAATAATGAAGTTATGATAATATGGATAATGAAGTGATGGATAATGAAGTTTTTTCTTTACAGACGAGGATAATGTTGAAGTTATGTATTTATGTTATGTAGTTATTTAAGTATTTGTTGCAGTTTGCTTTGACAGCAGGTGTTATATTGCATCGTAGGATGACGGAAAGTTTTGGAAAGGACAGCTATGGAACACATTTTTATACACACTTCACTGCCTGTTAATTCGAAGTTCACTACCTTTCAGCATAGTGTGCGTTTCTTCTTTCAGGTCAATAATCCATTTTGTATTTTTTTTCAGGAGAAGCTTTTCATGATACTTACTAAACCTGTTAGTTATTATACCTGTTCTAGTACTTGCATTTTTATTTTTTACCCATTTGTGTTTATCATTTATAAATGTGATCACATATACTGCCTTGTTACACAATCTTGCTACAGCTGACTCATGACGAATGACGTTACCTATCCTCATTTGCTGCAATAGGTCAAAAGCAAATAGTGTTATGTTTCAGCAATTAATTATCGATCCCAACGCAATGCATTGCTACCAAAAAAAATGTATTACCAGTCCCACATAATGTCACTAGTTTATGATAATTCTGAATAATACTGGTCAACTCTGAATAGCATGTCACTTGAGTAATGACCTCTTAATGAGACTATGTTCAAAATAATGCTTTGTCACTAGCTAATAACTGACACTGTTTATTGTAATGATACTACTTATAATGCCTGTGATTATTAATGATTTGATTGTAATTAACTGATTTTAATAATGACTTTGTAATGATCTGAATACTACTGAATGAGGAACACTGTTTATTCTAATGAGTACTTGTAATGCCCATGATTATTAATGCTATGACTGTAATTAACTGATTTTTAATAATGACTTCGTAATAATCTGAATAATACTGAATGATGATTCTATTCAATACTTGCTGGCCACTGAGTGCCAATAATTAATGTCACTTGAAGAATTGTTATTAATTATGCCATTAATTAGCCCTTTTTTTTCCCATGTTGAGTTTTCATGTTTTGGTTAATGGCCAATGAGTGCCAATACTTTGTATCACTCAATGTATTATGTTAATGCTAGGCCAATAATTGACTCTCCTTTTCAACTAAGACTTCTGATGAACATTATTCTGTCGTACTAAATAGACTTTGTAACTGGCCAAGGACCACCACTGTTTATTGTAATACGATCACCCATGATGCCAGCTAGTGATTCTTAATAGATTGGAATGACACATAATTAATTAACTATGGTACTGTTTAATAATGCTTTGTAATTAATTAAGGCTAATAATTCTTACTATATTGAAATGACAAATGATTAATTAATTAACTGTAATTAGACAAATGATTAATTAACGACAAATGATTAATTAACTGTAATTAGACAAATGATTAATTAACGACAAATGATTAATTAACTGTAATTATACAAATGATTAATTAACTGTAATTAGACAAATGATTAATTAATGACAAATGATTAATTAACTGTAATTAGGAAAAGGCTAATGATTATTATTGGAATGACAAATGATTAATTAACTGTAATTAGGAGAAGGTTAATGATTCTTAATTATACTCTGTAACTGAAAAGAATGCGATTATTTCATAATGCTTTGTAACCAGGAAAAGAAGGCTACTGATTCTATGTAAAACAATTAATGAACATTTTTCTGTAATACTACATACTTGGTACAGAAATGTTCAATAACTGGGCTATGAATGCCACAAACTACTAATTAAGTCTGTAATTGTCAATATTATGTGACTTGATGTCCTTCACCTCATAAGCTGACTACCCTGAATTACTGCAATGTCCATTTGTCCTGTTCATCCCAGTGATCATGGAGCACTATATTTGGTTTTGCACTAATTCTACGTTGGTGTGCCTTGTAAGAGCGTGGTGTTGACACGACATGCTGTCCACCACCATGAGCGATGAAGACATTATTATGGTCCCACTGTTTGGTGTACCTAATGTACTGCCAAAATGAAAACATGGAACATTACTACGACAGTTCAGTGTCTTGGCTACACTGATAAATTCTGATGGGAAAAGAACTTCAAGTTGTGTCACTTGGTGTTGTACTTCTGTGGAAAGATATGGACTTTCAGAGCAGCTGTGTGCAATCTAAAGTGCTACAACCATGATGCAATCCTTCCCTTTCCTATCCTGATTCTTGTCACATAGGTTATACATTTTTCGATTCGCTGAACTCCAATGCGAGTACACTTATGTCACTTGTCAACATAATATTTTTTGCCAGTCTGTTTATTTGTTCTGAATATGCTAAAGAATTTTTTTTCAGTGCCTGTGCACTTTGTTATCTGTCAAAAAATTTGTATATACATTTTTCTGATTTGCTACTATGTTTTGTATTCACATGTTGTCTTTGTCTGATATATTTTGTACTTAGTGCGTGTGCACAACATTTAAATATTCTGTAAGTTGTAGGATTTTGTTAATTAAAGAAAAATTTTGCCGCGCTTGGCAAGTCCAAATGACTCACCATCGCTGCCAAATTTTTGCCCCCCCAGTGGAGGGTTATGAAACACGTATGTAACATAGCAGCGATGGCGAGGCATTGTAGCATCTGTGACCAGAGAGTTTGCGCTTGACCGCGCGAGTGTTGCGAGCGGTTCTCAGTCTGTCAGTAGTAGTCGTTGCGAGTCTGTCGAGTAGTCGTTGCGAGTCTGTAGCTCTGTCTAGTTGAGAGCAGTACTCTGTCTAGTTGCAGAGCAGTACGCTAATAGTCGTCATGCAGAGCGGTCGGTCAGTAGTATCAGCCCAGTGCGGTTGTGTGATGTAGGCGGTCGGCAACACTGGTCAAGATGGTGAATAAGGTATACTATTAATTAATATAATCATTAGATAATGTAAAAATTTATTTATTGTAATTATTCTCCAACAAGTCCCCCAATAATAATTTTTATTTCAAAAGCATTTTCTCAAAAATTTAATTTTTTATTGAACTAAAGATTTCGTTGCACTTCCCATTTCATTCCACTTCTTTTGAAGAAAAATTTCACTAAAATCACAAAAAAAGAGAATATTATTATTTGCAATGCAGTTCCTCCAAGCGGTGCGCAACAACAAGAGCAGAAATGTGACATCCATTTATTCTGAGGTAAGACTTTAATTCTGATTGTTTTACACAGGGCCAAAGACCGATATTTCGGTTTAATTGAATTTTCTTGTCACTGAACGGACTTTAAATTTTGTGAAGAATTTATATTTGAGTCAGATTGCGTATTTCACATTTTTGTTGCCATTGTCAGTACATTTCATTGTGAGCAGGTTACGCATATCGTAATGTCCATTAGCATTCTTAAATAATATTGCCCATACTTTTTCAAAATTATTGTGGGAAGGTTACAATGCTTGGAATGACATGGGGTTTTATTAGAACCAAAAAATACAAAAGTTCAAAAAATGTCCGACAGATGACGCTTCATCTGATCAGAATAGCAATAATTAGCATAACAAAGTAAGACAAAGCAAAGATGATGTTCTTTACAGGAAATGCTCAATATGTCCACCATCATTCCTCAACAATAGCTGTAGTCGAGGAATAATGTTGTGAACAGCACTGTAAAGCATGTCCGGAGTTATGGTGAGGCATTGGCGTCGGATGATGTCTTTCAGCGTCCCTAGAGATGTCGGTCGATCATGATACACTTGCGACTTCAGGTAACCCCAAAGCCAATAATCGCACGGACTGAGGTCAGGGGACCTGGGAGGCCAAGCATGACGAAAGTGGCGGCTGAGCACACGATCATCACCAAACGCCGCGCGGAAGAGATCTTTCACGCGTCTAGCAATATGGGGTGGTTCTAATAAAACCCCATGTCATTCCAAGCATGTGCGTCAATTTTTACCTCTCTATCTGCATTTTTCCGTGGTTTATTAAGTTTTCAAATTTATACTGACTTTTTGATCACCCGGTATATTAACTGTTATGGCAATTGCTTTTGAAATAATCAACAGTTTACATACCTTTTTTCCTATCTGCCTCGTTTTCATTTGACTACCCCTTATACGATTCACGTCTTTTTTTGGTATCAGTTAACGCGCATGCGTGATCTGATACATCACATATTAACAAACGTCCAGCGTGGTCTACTGCAAGCTGTTCCGTCTATAGATTAGCTGCCCCATTCCCATCCCCCTCCCCCTCGCTGTGTGAACTGCAGGCCCAGAGGCATCGAGGTGGCTCACCACTGCACGTAATATCTCTCTCGGTGGCATTCCGCGCATGCGCTATTGGATTCAGGCCTGCAAGTATGCAGATTATTCGCCTCGCTCGATATCTTCACCTTCCAGTGTCTCGACAACACGGGAGGTTCTCTGCATGGCTCGTGGCAAGGCCGTAAAGTCGAATATACATGGTAACCCTAAAGCCCGTTAATATTTGCAAATTCAATACTTCTCAGAACAATGTAGTAAGAGCGATAAAAACATAGCACTAAGGCTACCACGTACTTTCTTTTAAATATAATGAATTTCACCATCGATAGTCAGGTAAGGAAATTACACTTCAAATATAATAAAAAGCCATTATTATTTATGTAAAACTAGTACAAAGTAGTTAAAAGAAAGAATATTGTCACATTTAAAACTATTTAACATTTCTTACAAATCTTTCACGCATGGAACTAACCCTATACAGTTATTCATGTTGGCTTATTTTCATATTTTGCACTGGAGTGAATATTTTCACAAATCTTTCTGAGACTAAGATTAGGAAGCCTATACATGATTTGGAATTCCTTAGAGTTATGATTTGCATTGAAGCATCTGCATGAAGCAGTTTTGTCTCTGTTGTCAAGAATTTCTTGGGTAACCACAAAGCATATGATTATGAGGAACTGGTGCAAAACATGCTCAGAAACTTCAAAAGCTTGGGGGCTAATAAGAGCATTAAGATTCGTTACCTCCACAGCCATCTTGACAGATATCCGGACAATCTTGGTGACTACAGCTAGGACCAAGGTGAAAGATTCCATTAAGATTTTGAGGTGATGGAAGTACGATATCAAGGTAGATGGGACAAGCACATGATGGCAGACTACTGCTGGAATCTTCTGCGTGACCGTTCTGACGATCAAGACAAGAGAAAATCACACAAGTGGAGTTTTTCCATATGATAATTGTAATGTTTTTAAAAGACTGTCCGTTTTTCCTTTTTCCTTCTACTACATGCTGAATCAACAATTAAACTGCATTTTTGCGATCCTTCTCATATGTTTTTCTCATTTTCATTTGATTGGGTACACAACGTATCTCAATTAATATTTGGAATATTTGTTTGTTTGTTTATCTACAAATTGTATGTTACCACAGTAAATAGAGCCAATCAAACAAAACGAGTGACACATTCGAATTCAGGGCCATAAAGTTACCCTAGATTCACTGTCAGTTAATGGGCAACAAAATCAGTGTTGACCAGTGTAGTTTAATATTCCAAAGAGAGCAGGTGCCGACAGGTGTGAATATTATCGAAGTTTAACAAGTCATGGGTGCAAAATACTATCACCAATTCTTTACAGAAGAATGGAAAAACTGGTAGAAGCCGACCTCGGAGAAGACCAGTTTGAGTTACGGAGAAATGCAGGAACACGTGAGACAATACTGCTCATACGACTTCTTTTGGATCACGGATTAATGACAGGAAAACCTACGTTTATAGCATTTGTAGACTTAGAGAAAGCGTTTGACAATGTTGACTGGAATACTCTCTTAGAAATTCTGAGAGAAGCAAGCGGTAAAATGCAGGGAGTGAAAGTCTTTTTACAACGTGTATAGAAACCAGACGACAGCCGTAAGGGTTGATGGGCATGAAAGGGAAGCAGTGGTTGGGAAGGGAGTTAAGCAGGGTTGTAGCTTATTCCCTATGTTATTCAATCTGTACATTGGGCAAACAATGAAGGTAACAAAAGAAAAATTTGAAGCAGGAATTGAAGTTCAGGGAGACGAAATAAAAACTTCATGGTTTGCAGATGACATTTTAATTCTGTCAGAGACGGCAAAGGACTTGGAAGAGCAGTTGAATGGGGTGGACATTGTCTTGAAAGGAGGATGTAAGATGAGCATCAACAAAAGCAAAACGAAAATAATGGAATGTAGTAAATTTAGCTTTTTTGAAAGTATTTTTATGGAGTGTAGTCATGCGTGGAAGTGAAACATGGATAATAAACAGTTTAGACAAAATGAGAATAGAAATGTGGTGCTACAGAGGAATGTTGAATATTAGGTGGGTAAATTACGTAAATAATGAGGGAGTACTGAACAGAATTGGGGAGCAAAGAATTTGTAACACAACCTGATTAGAAGAAGGGATGTGTTGGTAGGATACATTCTGAGACATGTAAGGATCACCCGTTTAGTACTGATTGGAGGATTTGAGTGTGTGTGTGGAGGGGGGGGGGAGGGGTATAAATCGTGTAGGGAGACCAAGAGATGAATACAATAAACACATCCAGAAGGATGTAGGTGGAAGTAATTACTCGGAAACGAAGGGCTTGCACAGGATTGAGTAACATGGAGAGCTGATCAAACCAGTCTTCGGACTGAAGACCACAAGAACAAGAACTTCAGTTTAACATTGTGAGGAACAAAATAAAATTAAAAAAGTTTTCGTATCCGCAGAAATCAAACCCAGATCCACACATTACTTGTCTGTGCTTCACACCACTCGCCCACAGGGCTATCATGCCAACGAGTCTCCAAACGGACCCCACACTCTACGCTTGCACAATGCACTATACACAATTTCAAAGAAAAGTTTTGACCTGATGCTGTGAGAAACGTAGGACTCTTTAAGTGCCGGAAAGGATGACGTTACATCAGAGCATGCGCAGTTGAAAACAAAGCTGTGTGCTTCCCTAAGTTGATTGTAACACGACATTCGTTTCTAGTCATCGTGGAGACAGCGCTACCAAATACGGTTTCGTCCATTTTATTCGCATACCAGCATGCGTTCGAAGAGAACTGGCGTAATTTTAGTGTGATTTCAAGCTCACATGCGAAGCAAAATAGCACATTTTTAGAGCGATATTTACAGTTTGGTATGGCACATTAGCACATGATAACCGGCTGCCAATGGCAATATCTTTGACACTTGCTCATGTGCTACAGCCTCTGGATATCTTTGTGTTCCCTGTTCATTGTTGTTTTTCTGTTGAAAATGTTTTCAAAGTAAAACGGCAGGCCGTTCTTGTTACAGTGCATCGAAACGTATAAACCATTAGCTGTACTTTTGGATGTTAGGTATATGAGTACAAACACAAAAATGCTAAGAATCAACTATATGACTTGTTACTCAGAAAACACAGGAAAAATATCCTACAGCCACAAAGAAAGATGCACAGATATATATGTGTATACACATCACTTAACGAAATATAATCCTCAAAGTTTGTCGAAAGTTACCATATTTGATATACATGTAAATGAGTTGGTCAGTTTTCTGATATACCGTGCCAGAAGAACTAAATTTTATAGGTGACACAAAAAATTATTATATTCCAGATAAGTGATGGTTAGCATTCAGTATTTGTTTCAGGTAGATAACTTTGTTACCTAAAGCCAGCTAACGAACATAAGCAAGAGCTACTCAGCCTCGCGGCTGCTCTAGCGCCTGACGGCAGGCAAGCCCCACCTAAGGCGTACCGAAGAGTTTGCCTATGTCGCAGGTGCTAGAACAGCCGCATGGCTGAACTGATTCTGAGTTTCCGACAGGCATATTTTTAATGTGCTCAACAAAGGTGCTTGGGTGGCACTGTGGGTGTTGCCGAATAGGGAGGTCTCAAAGGAACCCTTTGCCGTCGTTCTATTAATGTTGCAACCCCCCCCCCTTCCTCTTCCCGCATCTCCAGTGATAACACCACAGGACGGCGGAAAAAGCATGAACACTCTTTGCTGATTCGGATCAAGTTCACATTTGGTCGAATACTTCTAAACAGTCCCTAGTGGTTCCACCCTGTCCAGACAGTGGGCGTACTGCATTCCAAAGGGACCAGATCACGCTCAATGGGGCTGCAGACCCACGTCGTCCTTAGACTATGTCTGAAACGCCCAGTAAGGGCAGCAGTGTCGAACGTCGTCAAGAACGTGCTGTTGCTCATCGCACTGCCGACTGTCGTTTTCGACCGTGTAACGTGTAGGAATCGACGCCCAAAGGGAAGGGATGGTTTCATTAACGCCCTTTACGCCACCCCCTAAGGCCGTGTCTTGATGAAATGTTTTCCTCGGCCACCCTTAAATAATCTCGTGATTCCAATGTGAGGCGTCAAAAGAAGAGGTGAAATATGGGTAAGAGGGGGTGTGACGACTTTCCCATCGTGTGAACTGTGGTAAAATTTGGTGCCAATGTGACATCATTAACCCACTTCACATGCCACGTGAACATCGGAGCTGTGGCCTTTTTTTCCACTTGTGTCGACATCTCACTGTTGCCGAGCCCGAGGGTGATGTCGCGGGCGCCACGCTTTGAAACGTCCCCTTTGAACAATTATACACGACTGTCCTTAAACTGACACACAATATTTTGTTAGCGCAACGCAATCTGACTTTCAAAATTCCCTACAAAAGAATGGCCCTGACTAACATTAAACTATACCTTTCACAAATCACTTACCTCACAAAAATCTTCGCTGCTCAAGCTACTGCAATACAGCGAGCGCCACTACTGCCAGCTAAATAAAAGATTCAAACTATGGAAGGCACTAACTACTGAAAGGGATAGTTAGCAAATGAAAGATATTAATAGAGAACAAACAATGTATTTACCTTGATATCATCATATATAAATATAAGCAGTTCATGACAAATTTCAAAACTCCGCGATCTCTCTCCCCACATCCACCACTGCTGGCGGCTCACCTCCAACTGCGCAACGCTACGCGCTGTTCACATCCAGCTGCCGCTGCCCAACACTACAATGGCAGACAACAATGCAAACTAGCCACAGACTGCACACAGCACAGCCAGTGATTTTCAGAGCGCTACGTGGCGTTGCCAATATAAGAACCTAAACAGCCTACTTACAGCTTTTGGAGCATTACAGAGGAAAGTTGTAGGCACCTTTGAGTCAAATTTCAAACTTATGTGTCGCAATGGGACATAATTTCGGGTTTTCTTGTGCAGTGTTCATATTGCGCAACTTTAAACATTTGACATTATAGATGTGACTTCGTCCCTTTAATACTTTCGGGACGCGAGGCCTGTATACGTGGCCCGATTGTCGAGTCAACACACCCAGCGCTGTATCTAGGGACTGGCTTGGAGTGTCGACACGGGACGGGGCGGATCCTGACAAAAGGGTAATTGTTCTGATTAATTTCAGGTGGGGATCGTCGAAACTTTCTTGCTATATGTCATCACAGCAAAGAAAAGAGGTGAGACACCAAAGAGTCATTTGCAGTTTCGGAAGAGTCTCGTCAAGGAGCTTGTGGGCGACGTCAGGGCTCAATTAACACATCGAGGAAGAGGCCACGCTCTGAGCATGGTGACCTACACAGCATGGAAGGCTTGTACCATGCTATCGCAAGAACAGACACCGGAAAACAGGGTGACTGAGTCGTTTGCAGTGATCGCTTCAAGCCAGGAGGGCGAAAACGGCCCCCTTTTTTATGTGAAACTTGTCCGTCCAACCCTTCTCTTCATGTGCCTGAGTGCTTCAACATGTGTCACAAAGTAGCAAAGTCCCGAAAGGACTTGTAAAATATGTTTACCTACCGAAAAATCGATATGCCAAAGTTGTAAAGTTTGTTTTAAGTAAATGTTATGAAATTGTGTAGTTTATTGACATCAATTAAATTTTTCATCCCTCAAAATTGACTTTTTGTTTTTCTTCCCACGGACGTCCCATAACAGATAAAATTGTATTTTGTATGTCATTTTAAAGCTAAAACTTTAAAGAATAAGACACAACTCATTTTAATATGTCTAATTCAATGCTTTACCTCTCAACTAAAAAAAGTAACAAAAAATCAAATATTTCATTTTTTTCTATTTTAACACCACCGCTAGGTCTAAAAGTGCGCGATAAGGAAAAATGAAAATAGCATGCCAGTAAAGAGTGTGTTTTAAGCTTCATTTAAAAAAAAATTACACCGATAAGTCAAACACTGTAGATTTTATAAGCGATGTAAGAAAACTAAGGGATATGGAACCCGCACAGCGCCGCTGAATTGCTCCGCTTTGGGGAAACGCGCTCCGTCCCGAATGGGTTAAACAACCTTAGCCACAACTGGTTTGCTCTCAAAAGATTATCTTCATTATTAAGGCTCAAGCTAAAATCTTTTACACTTATCAGCCAAAACGTTATGACCACTGTCCACCGCGACGTTGCATATCGCCTGTGGCGTTGCGGGCACGTGACGCGGTAACTAAATTATGCAAGCGGATCAGACACTGGGGTGGGGGGGGGGGGGGTGATTACCCTAGCTAAGATACAAGCTGCAAATGGGGAAATCCATTGAGATAAGCGACTTTGACAAAGGGCAGATTACTATTACGCAGAACCCGTGAACGAACTGGTCGAATGTGCACTTGCTACTGTCGTGAGCATCTACGGAAAGAGGTAGAAGGACAGTGAAACTATCACTAGAGCTAAATGATTGAACGTCACAGGACGTCGGTTCCGGAGGCTTGCCTGTGCTATAAAATGGGATAAGATGGTGATCTGTGGCATCTCTGCCGAAAGAGCACAATGCTGGTGCACGCGCAAGTGTTCCGGAGCGCACTGTTCATCGTACATTGTTTAACATGGAGCACCGCAGCAGACCACCCCTACGTGTTCAACATGGTGACCCAACGACGGCATCAATTACGATTGCGCTGGGCACGGGACTATGGGGGTTCGACCGCCGATTCGGCCCTTCGGGTGAATCACATTTTTGCTGCACTAGGTCGATGGTCGTCTCCATGAACGCCGTCATCGAGGTGAACGGCGGCTCGAACATGCAGAGCGCATAATCGCCCGCGTCTCGGGAGCGAGAACCGTGCTATAGTGGCCAAAGGAGCATTATAGTGAACTCACGTTCGTATTTCAGCGACCAAATTCGCCTGATGTAAATACCATGGAACCCATCTGAGTTGCTATCGGGCGCCATCACCGCATATGCAAATCAGCGGCTCGTTATTTACGCGAGCTACATGACCTGTGGTTAGACATCTAATGCCACATACCTCCACAAACTGCAGAATCAGTGATGTATTTCGTCCCAAAGACGGACAAGCAAGCAGGTGGTCCTAATGTTTTGGCTCATCAGTGTAAATTCACCTATTCGTCAATCAGATTCATGTCATCGATCTCGACATTAATCTCATTGAGGGATACAAGTGTTTGTTCAACATCACTCCACGCAGTACTTTCTGTGATGTTAGATAACGTGATCCAGTCCAGTCCTCAAATGATTTTTCCCATTTTTTCTATACAGAACTGCGTTTCGTTGTGCAAATCCGTACAGTAATTTTTGAACTCGGTTTTGATGTTTGACTCTGCTTGCTCAGAATAGTTTGCACCTTTACAGGCATATAGAGTTTTCATTTATTCTGTCTTCTAATTTTTTTTCCAAAGAAGCCAATTTGTCTCTAGTTTCGGTAAGAGAGTTATATTTGTCCAGTTTTTCAAATGAGCCATGGGAAACGTGCAACAATGAGTAACTGAGAAAGAAATATGCTTCTGATAGTCTACTTAAGCTTTCAAAATAAGCCTTCAATGGCTTGTACAAATTTTAAAGTTGTTCTATGGCGGAAAGAGGCTAAGCCAGCAGTTGTCAAACTGCGAATTTTTAGACAACATAGTTGTATGGATATAAACAGCGATTAATTAATTTATAATCAATTACTCAAAGTGACAGTCACAATCGCATTGTTTATTTTGCCGCCAACCGGTTTCAACCCGCGATGGGGTCATCTTCAGGGCAATTTACACCATTTGGTCGCTCGCTGGAGTCGTCACCTTGCTTGTGCACGGTTGATAACTATCACCAACCGTGTTACCAAGCGTGCACAAGCAGGGTGACGACTCCTAGAGAGCGACCAAATGGTGTAAATTGCCCTGAAGATGACCCCATCGCGGGTTGAAACCGGTTGGCGGTAAAATAAAGAATGCGATTGTGATTGTCATTTTGAATTATTGAGTCAAACTGCGGCTCGGGGCCCGCATACGGCCCTAGTGAAGTATTCATGCGGCTCTCAGCCGTATTTTATAATAACGTGCGTCTATGGTTGGAATCAGCAACGACGTTTGTCGAGTTCAGGCTTGTTCTGCGTATCTACGTCACGCATTCTCCGACAGCCAATGAGTTTTCAGTAGTGTTCTGAGCGCTCTGCTGTAAGTGCCGTAACTAATGCGAGCGTTAAACTTGATAGCAACGAGTCGTTTAGTGAATTTCGATTCCATTTATTGCGAGCTGTCATCGCTGATTGTGGTGGTAAGTGATAAATTCTGCATAAACAAGCGAGAGACATAATTTGCAGGGTATACACTTTCTTCAAGCAGAAAGCACGCATATGTGCGTACCGCAACTGTCGCTTGGAATCGTCAACAATGCAGTCCCCTTCCATGCCTCTACGTGCGCGAACCGCCATCGTTCGTGGATCGGATTATAGCAACCAACAGCCGAATCCAAAACGTCAACTACGTTAAGAGCTTCTTAAAACTATCGTCTCCGTGCTTGATAGCAAACAAAAGTACTTAAAGAGGGAATAATGTTTCAAGATGTGATTAATTTTAATTGACGCTGGTGAATTTGGCCTTGAGCTAAGCAAAGTTGGCCGCTTACTTCAGGGGCAGAGGCTTAAATAGTGTGGTCATTGCGGATTTAGAAAGACTGGGGGTAGGGGTGGTTATTTTATTGCTTGCCTTCTAGTACTGACAACTCATGGGGTTGCAATTCGTACCGATCAGCTGGTATTGTATGAGTTTCGAACGCAAATAACATGGATTCCTGAATGCGCATTATTAACGCATCTGGTACATATGTGTAGCAAAGGATATGAAGCCAAATTCAGGATGTTACGATACATTGCAATGGGTAGAGGAAAAATTACATTCAAAACATTTAGTCAACATTCTCGTATCTCATAATACATTTAAAAATAAGTACAATTATTGTTTTTAATCAATTAATCATCGCTCACATAGACAACACAGCAAAACTTAGTCTGGTAATTAGTGTCATAACTTGAGGGTTGCCGAGGATGGCAGCAATCTAAAATGCAGAACAGACGACATGAAGTATTCCAAATTGTGCCGATTTTCAGCAATTAGTACTTGGGAGCCGGCGATCAACTTATCGTGCCCTTCTGTAACTTGTCCATTGGGGCCGTATACACACTGAAGTGCCAAAGAAACTAGTATAGAGATACATATTCAAATACAGAGATATTTAAACAGACAGAATACGGTGCTGCGGTCGGCAGCGCCTATGGAAATGAAATGAGCGTATGGCATCGTTGACCAGGACGCCCCATCCGGGGAAGTTCGGCCGCTAAGCACATGTCTTATTTCAGTCGACACCACACTGGGCGACTTGCGCGCCGGTGATGAAGACGAAATGATGACGAGAGCAACACAACAACCAGTCCAACAGCGGAGAAAATCTCCAACCCGGCCGGGAATCGAACCCGAGAACGCTTGCATGGGAGGCTAGCACGTTACCACCCAGCTAAGCTGGCGGACGGCAACACCTATATAAGATATATAAGACAACGAGTGTCTGGCGTAGTTGCTAAATGGGTTACTGCTGCTACAATGGCATGTTTGAACGTAGTGCTATAATCGGCGCACGAGCGATGGGACACAGCATCTCCGACTAGTGATGAAGTGGAGATTTTCCCGTTGACCATTTCACGAGTGTACCGTGAATATCAGGAATCCGGTAAAATATCAGATCTCCAACATCGCTGCGGCCGGAAAAAGATCCTACAACAACGGGGACCAACGAAGACTGAAGAGAATTGTTCAACGTGACAGAAGTGCAACCCTTCCGCAAATCGCTACAAATTTCAACGCTGGGCCATCAACAAGTGTCAGCGTGTGAACCCTTCAACGAAACATCATCCATATGGAGTTTCGGAACCGAAGGCCCACTCGCGTACCCTTGATGACTGAACGACACAAAGCTTTACGTCTCGCCTGGGCCCTTCAACACCGGCATTGGACTGTTGATGGCTGGAGATATGTTGCCTGGTCGGACGAGTCTCGTTTCAAATTGTATGTAGCAGATGACCGTGTACGGGTATGGAGACAACTTCATGAATTCATGGACCCTACGTGTCAGCAGGGGACTGTTCCAACTGGTGGAGGCTCTGTAATGGTGTGGGGCGTGTGTGGTTGAAGTGATGTGGGACCCCTGATACGTCTAGATACGACTCTGACAAGTGAACATGTACGTAAGCATCCTGTCTGATCACCTCTACCCATTCATGCCCACTGTGCATTCCGAAGGACTTGGGCAAATCCAGCAGGACCTGCGACACCCCACGCTTCCAGAATTGTTACAGTAACATTCTTCTGAGTTTCAACACTTCCGCTAGCCACCAGACTCCCCAGACATGACCATTATTGAGCATATCTGGGATGCCCTGCAACGTACTGTTCAGAAGAGAGCTCCACCCCCTTGTACTTTTACGGATTTGTGGACAGCCCTGCATGATTCATGGAGTCAGTTCCCTCCAGCACTACTTCAGACATTAGTCGCGTCCTTGCCACGTCGTATTGTGGCACTTCTGCATGCTCGCGAGAGCCCTAAAAGATATTAAGCAAGTGTACCAGTTTCTTTGGCTCTTCAAGTATATAGCAAATGCAATGCATATCTAGGCTACTTATTGTGGTGGTGGTGGTGGTGCGTTGGGGCTTATGGGCGCTCAACATCGAGGTCATCAGCGCCCTGACACACATTAAAAGGAACGAATGTGGACAGACCTAAGAAAACTAAAGCACACACTCAAAGAAAGCAGGAAAAGAAGGAAAATGCTACATAAGAAAGTAAAACCTAAGGAAAGGGGAAACATAGCAACAAGAATGTCACAGGAAATTGTTATTGGCTGGCCACTTACATAAAATATGGGCGAGCTTGTCACACAGTGAGAAAATTAAAATCCTCTCCCTAAAATATTTGTAAAAACATTTGACAGGGCACAGAACTTTAAAACTTTAACCGCATTCGTCCGAGTCTTGCCTAAAAGAGATGGCAGGTCCGCTGGCAAGTCAGCCGCGACCCGCTGGTCAGAAAATAAAACGCAATCCGATAAAACGTGGCGCACAGTGACCTGCACGCCGCAAGCACCACACATTGGAGGGTCCTCTCGCCGGAGCAGGAAGCCATGCGTCATAGGGCTGTGGCCTATTCGAAGCCGAGTGAGGAGAACCTCGTCCCGTCGATGGGGCTGAAAGGAAGTACACCACACACGCGTTGTGGACTTGACTATACGGAGTTTATTGTCAGTCACTTCCAGCCACTCATCCTCCCACCGACGCATGACCCGTAAGCTCAACAGCGAGGTGAGTGCGTGCAAGTGGATAGCACACTGAGATACTTGTGGGGCAAGACACGCCTCCTTGGCTGGGAGATCTGCCCTTTCATTCCCAGCAATGCCAACATGCCCCGGAACCCAGCAGAAAGCTACAACCTTCCCCAGTCGCTGTAGTCGGAGGAGGGCATCCTGGATGGTCTGGACAATTTTGTCTGCCGGATACAAACGTTGCAATGAGTGAAGGGCACTGAGTGAATCGGAACAGACAAGAAATTTAGGAGAGGAAGAATGTCTCATGTGCTCCAGTGCCCGCAAGATCGCAAACAATTCTGCATCAAAGACAGTAAAAGTCTGAGGCAGTCGGACCTTGAGGACACGATATGGAAAAACAACTGAGCAACCAACAGAATCCCCTTGTTTCGACCCATCCGTAAAAACAGCTACATAGTCGTGGTGCTCAGATAAAATGGCAGAAAATGCTGCATTAAAAACGGTGGCAGGAGTGCAATCTCTCTTGTACTGCAATAAATCTAAAATCATTCCGGGCCTCTTCAGTAACCAGGGTGGCAGGTGGTTAAAACCCTGGATTTGGGGTTGTACAGACTCCACACCGAGGGACTCTAGTACACGTTGCACACGGATCTCAAACGGCAACGTAGCCCGGGGACGGCGGGAAAAAAGGCGGTCCAGAGGTGGATGGGCAACAAGATGGTGAGCAGGCGATCTGTGAGCTGCAAGAAACTTACAAGCCTGGCGCACCAGCAGGAGCTGCTGCCGGATGGTAAGTGGCGGTTCGCCAGACTCAGCACAGAGGCTGAGTACGGGACTGATCCGATAAGCACCTGTGGCCAGTCGGATACCAGCATGGTGAACAGCGTCAAGGATCCGCAAATAAGATGGCCTCGCTGACCCATATACTGTGCACCCATAGTCCAGCCGTGAACGCACAAAAGCTCCATAAAACTGAAGGAGACGCGCCCTGTCCGCGCCCCAAGATCTGTGGCTGAGGCACTTGAGGATGTTCAGTGCCTTCAGCGTTTTGGCTTTCAAGTCACGTAGGTGTGGCAGCCATGACAACCTGGAGTCAAAAATTAGGCCCAGAAACCGCACTGTGTCTCTAAAGTGTAGGACAGTATCCCCCATATGCAAGGCAGGCAAAGTAAAAAGATGACGAGAACGATTAAAATGAATACAAACACACTTATCGGCAGAAAACCGAAAACCCGTCTTTGCAGCCCACTCCTCTAACCGCCGCACTGTTAGCTGCAACTGACGGCTCACGGTTGCAACACTGGAGGAGGAACAGAAAATTGCAAAGTCGTCCACAAATAAGGAGCACTGTACTGGACTCCTCACTGTAGACGTTATACTGTTGATGGCTATGGCAAAGAGGGTAACGCTTAAAACACTGCCCTGGGGGACACCGTTCTCTTGCTCAAAGCGATCAGACAGTGTGTTACCAACGCGGGTCAGAAAAAACCGCTGAGACAGGAAAGACCGAATGAAAATCGGGAGGCGGCCACGAAAGCCCCATTGATGCATTTGTGCAAGAATACAGTGTCTCCAAGTAGTATCATATGCCTTACTGATATCAAAGAAGATACCGATACAGTGATACTGACGGAGAAAAGCCTGCTGAATAGCCGCCTCTAGGAGGGTCAGGTTGTCGACCGTGGACCGATATTTTCGGAATCCACACTGAAAGCGGCTATGGAGCTGTCTGGTCTCTAACAGCCAGACCAGACGCCAGTTAACCATCCGTTCCAGGGTCTTTCCGACACAGCTTGTCAAGGCGATACTACGATAACTACCGGGACATGTGCGGTCCTTTCCTGGTTTGAGGAGAGGGATGAGAATTGCCTCCCTCCACGAGGTGGGGAACACTCCTGTCTGCCATACGAGATTAAAACATTCGAGAAGGATTTCCTTTGACGCCGCTGGCTGATGTCGAAGCATGGAGTACCGGATGCGGTCGTAACCTGGTGCAGTGTCAGAAGTCTCAGTAAGTGCCGATTCAAGTTCCCACATGGAGAAAGGGGAATTGTAGGCCTCAGAACTGTTCGACCGAAAGTCCAAGGTCGCTCTTTCGACAGTCGCACGGTAGCGACGAAACGCTGGATCCTGATTTGCAGTGGCGGTACTTTGTGCAAAATGCTCTGCCAGCGTCTGAGCAATGGCTCTGGGTGTCGTTTGGAGGCATCCCTGGTTCAGGACAGCAGCTATTGGTAAACGGCTATATTTACCGGAAATCCTCCGGATGGCTTCCCATACTCTTGTGGAACAAGTGGAACGGTTGATGGAGTCCAGGAACTCCTGCCATGACCTTTTCTTGCTCTCTTTAATGACACGGCGTGCACTGGCTCTCGCGATTCGAAAGGCGGTAAGATTGACCGCTGTTGGGCGGCATTAAAAGCGGCGAAGAGCCGCACGCCTGTCCCGGATGGCTGAACGGCACTCTTCTGTCCACCAAGGCACAAGGCGCCGCTTAAGAGTGCCAGAAGACTCTGGTATGGACAGGTCAGCAGCATGATGGACCACAATCGTGATGTGATCCACCCATTCCTGTACGTTATTGTGGCGGTCAAAGACAGCCAACCGAGTGAACAGTGGCCAGTTAGCCCTGCCAATCATCCACGATGGTGGCCGCTGCTCCAGCGATACACCATCCAGGAGATGAATGCGGATAGGGAAGTGATCGCTGGAATGAAGGTCGTCAATGACCTCCCAGTGAACAGAGTCGTTGAGGGTTATTAATAATAAGTTCAGTACATATGCAGCCCGAGGTGACAGCCGGCCGCTGTGACCGTGCGGTTCTAGTCGCTTGAGTCCGGAACCGCGCTGCTGCTACGGTCGCAGTTTCGAATCCTGCTTCGGGCATGGATGTGTGTGATGTCCTTAGGTTGGTTAGGTTTGAGTAGTTCTAAGTCTAGGGGACTGATGACCTCAGATGTTAAGTCCCATAGTGCTTAGAGCCATCTGAACCCGAGGTGTCACATCACGGTGTCAGTACTGACGACCACCAGGCTAAGCCATCGTGTTTTTGGATGAAATAATAGCTGTTTGTATTCTGTTTCAGCTGTGGCGCAGGGTTTGTGTGCGGACTGGGTAAATGAGAAAAAGTTGGAATATTTTCAACATCATAGACTCTACGTCGATAGGCAGTAGGTCACAGCCATGAAGCACAGCGTTATGAAGTATATGGGCGGAACCTCCAGCACCAATAATATTCGGATTAATTTCCGTTTTCAGGTTATGGACGACATTACTTGATACAGCTCTATTCTCCCACCAAAGTCTGTGTTCCAGTTCTCATTGGAAAAGTCTATTTACTTTGTCAGAAGATAACGCTTCCAAGTTGTTTTAGAATAATCTCAGTAAATACATCGGATGTCTCATTTTCAGTACCGGTACCGTACTTTGGGTTTTAAGGAGCTTTGATATCACGTTATTTTGACGAACGTACTGAATGACGAGAGGGAATAATTTAGTGCTCCCGTAATTATTAGTATGGGCATGAATGGCGCATCTTCAAGGTAACTTTTCACTGAGACAACCCACAAATGTCTTAACACATACTTCACAATAGCTATAGCTTTCATGCAATTGCATGCTACTTTTTGCTTTGCTGTATTTGACTCTGGAAACATTACTCTGTTTAGGGAACCATCGCAATCCAAAGACTTGAAAAACATGGTGTGAGAAACTGTGTGGTAAACCAATGTACCTTCGCCTGAACGAATCAGATTTTCTTCTCAACCAGGTCTGGCCTTTTCAAGGAATTTGACAACGTTCGAGCCACTAAGCCTGCTGTTTCGAATTATCTTTACGCCTTTTCGTGTTTAAGAGGTCAATTATGTCAGAACCACTCTTATGTGTTACCGAAATGGCTATTGAACAAATTGTGCCGACTTCCTACTTTTAACACTGCAAATCACTGATAAATTTGTATTTATGTGTTGGTACTTTGCATCAGAAAACCAGCAACAAACTTTTATTGGTGTTTTAGATCGGTTAACAGGGTAATTATTAGCACGTGTGCAATTAAAAGAAGTAGGTGAAAGACACAAGAAAAACTATGACGACTTAAAAAATATACCTACATAAATGATACAAACCTACGTAAGTCAGTGTACCACAGTATCGAGGTATTACATTTGCAGTACGGACGTGTAGTGTAAAACGTACACTTCCGCAATACGCTGGCCTGCGCACAACTGATTTGACAGACGGCCCGGCGGCACAGTGCTTGCGATTGTTGACGGCTTCTCGTTGTTTTCAATAAAGAAGAATGAAAAACTTTGAAAGAAAGCCGCTGAAATGATTTTTTTGAAAATAGTAAATACATTAATTAGAAAACAGTTAATGCATCTTTTGAGTGATGTTCGGAATTACCTATGGCAAACGGGATGGCGACTGAGAGTTTAAAGTTCGATGCTTAACTTAAAAGAGTATTCGTCTGGTGGATTACGTAGACCGCGCAGTCTGCTGTAGCGTTGCATTGAGGTATTTATGTCACCTACGCCTGAATGTGTAAAAAGGCTCGAGCAATTTTTTTCTATCTCAAATTTTTTTCTGCAGAGAATCCCTCAAATATCAGGAAAGAGAGTGCGCATTCTCCATCGACACTTCTTCATTTGCTGTAGATGATTTCGAGCATCATTCAAAGCACGTCAATCTATTTTATTTCACAAAAAATTTGACCGTCCTTTTTTCAGTTTTTTTATTTTCTAATTTTGCTCAGAAAGCTCTTCTCGAAATTTCTTAAATTTAGTACTTGTTTCGAAGGAAACCATTTTACAAAACAAGTACCATACCAACACACCTTTTTGTACGCAAAATAGCTATGCTGGAAAAATGAACTATTGGACACCTCATTTGTTTTCCTATAGTCTTCTGTTCTTGAAATGTCCCGAATTTAATACTTGGTGTGAAGGAGGCCATGTTGACAATTAAATATCACACCAGTTCGACTCTTGAATTATTTGTCCTTTTATTTTGCAAACTGTTTTCACCTTTCTCTTCAAACTGAAATTTATAATATTTACAGTATTTTAAGTAATTTTCTTTGCACAGACTCAAATAAAGGTCATCCTTAACAAGCATTTTACTTTCTCCTTCAATTTAAGAAACACTCCCTTTCCGCACTGTTGTACTAATTAGAGGCAAAACACATGATACAACTAATAACAAATCCAACAATAGAACATTTGTTTCTCAGTGAAAGGTTATTATAAAGCCCTGCCAATTTAAAACGATCTGCACTTAAGGATTCACAGCTTTCAGATTCAAAGGTTAGGAACTCCATGATACAACGAAAATCTTTCAGTACTGCTGACAAAGTATCCTTCTCACTAGAAATCCAACGAATACGAAACAACATTTAACTTTCAGATAACCCGTGGTGCCTATAGCTGTTTCAGTGTTTTTAAGTTTTGCAGCTGAAAATGTGGTTATCTGAAAATTTTATAAAGTTTATCTAACCAGCATTCAAAGTTATGAACATCATTTACGACACTAAAAACGTTTACGGGAACAAGCTCCATCCTGAGAGCCATACAATGTACAGTAATCGCGTGTGGAGATACGTTTCTCATAATTTTAGCAGCAAAACCTGCTGCCGCTCCATCGGAACAAAATCCTACAGGCTTTCCTTTAAGCATTTCCACACCTATGCTGTTTTCTGAGAGAACCTGGATAGTTTCTACTTCAAGGGACTTTGCGTTAGCATTTTTCACTAGTTTATAGAAACAGCAGCGTGCGTTATTTTATTCGTTGACTTACGTAACATATAAAAGCAGTATTTTTCAGAAAACCTATAGGCTGACTCATCCACAGAAATGGAAAAAAAAGTTGATCAATTTCGATTCTAAAGTAACTGTTCCGCTTTAAAATTAGTCATCGTCTTATCGGTGTGAAGATATATTCCCGTACCTACGACATTCGCAATTTGTTCCTACATAAGTTCTGGTTCTCTTTTTGCGGCCATATAAACTAATCGTATCACCGTTGCATCTAATTTTTCCTTTCGATTTTTTAAACATGGCTCACGAGTATTTACTGTACATGTTTCTATGATCTGCTTTTTGCATCTTTTTCGTGCTGCACACAATCAGAATTTTAATATATGGCGTAATTTTTTTATTCTTCTTTGCTATACGGTCTTTTGAGCAACAAAAATCACTAGATGACGTTCTCATTGTTTTACATACTTGCTGAGGATGCTTAACGGAAGTACTGCACGACGTCACTGCCTCGTCTTTTTTTATTATTAGTAGTAAACATTAATCAAATAGATTTTTCTGCCAGGAAGTTGAAGAGTAATTTCCTATCGCACTGTCATTCTTTACTGATGTACGTTGAGCTTCGTTGTGGCTTAAGACTTCATTCTCATTACAAGATAAATACCCTACCTCAGAGATAGCTTCATCAGTTCTAAGTAATTTACTCATGATTTCGTGCATATTTTCACTTGATAAACCTTGTGGTGTCACCGAATGTACTGATGGTATATTAGTATTAGTATTAACATTATCACGTTTATAGATATGAGTAATTAATTCACTTTTTTACGTTCATTGAGTCCGTTTTCAGTGTTTGTTCCTCTGTTTCAATAGAGAGGCTGACAACAATCGTTTAAAATTTCAACTGCTGCTCAATGCGGAGTTGCAAAGCGTTTAATCTCAACCGCCATTCTGTACAACTTTAAGGTACCTTCACACCGAAAAACCAACTCCAACAAACAAAAACATACAACAGCTGTACGTTTGGCAAACTTCCCACTGTTGTGAGTTTGGCAAACTTACAACTGTTGAAAAATGTTGGCAACAGTTTCAAACTCTTGTAAACACACTTTCGGCGGTTTTATTTTTTGTAACAGAAAAATCAATGTAAATGGATTCTAATTGTGCAGATTAACCATTTGTTATGGTGGGAGATGATGCTTTTGCTCTTTCAGAGTACATGATGTAACCATACGCAGGATGGCAAGAAAAAGACAGCCAGGAAAGAATTTTTAATTACTATCTCGCGCTAGAAAAAGTGTGGATAATTTTTTTTTAATACTATAAAGAGTTTTTCGCTGTCTTGGAACAACTGCGCGCTTAAGACGTGAAAAAGCAACATTCGTGGCTTCTGCAACTGTGTCTTTGCACAGTTTTCTTAGAAGAAATAAAGAAAGTGCCACAGTTTACTCCCCACCTGGCAGTTTTGATGTGGGAGATCCAGAAACAGGCAGGGTTTCGGATGGCAGTTGGAGGATGCCTCCGCAAAATAAATGTCTTCAGAGAAAGGGAGACAACGCAGGAAGAACCGCAAAGAATATAAGGGGTGAATTTGCAATCTACTTTGTATCGGATGTAGGTAAAGTGAAATGGCAAGAGGAATATGAATAAACAAATACTGAGTGAAAAGACAAATGTAATTAAAAATTTACGAACAAAACCCTTATAGCTTTAGTTATTAACAATGTAAGCCATTAATTTGCAAACTACTTTATATCAGATTTTGACAAAATGATATGACAAGAGAAATAGATAAATTTCCGTGAAAATACAGTTGTAATTACAAAATTTCCGACCAACAATCCTAAAGTTTCAGTTATTGCAATAAATGACATTTTACTTACGATTGTAAATATTTTTCTCCATGGCTTCTTCAACGCCTCCCTTCTAGTTTTGACCATTTTACAATGCTCACGGCTCACGATTATACTGAGTTTTCGTATTTGTCCATTTCGTTTCACACTCCAAAAGCGGTACACCAATTTTGTGAGAAACTTTTTTCAACAAATCATTCCTTTTATACCTGTTTTAACATGCAGAATCAGAAGAATACTACAGAGGTTTCCCCATTTCAGTTTCTAACAAAAACTGAATTGCTGCATCTGTTGACGACTCGTGAGTTGCCATTGTCGAAAGAAACACAGCAGACGACAAGGAAAATGCGCATGCTCAAGTGTTTTTACGCACTGACCATAAACTGCAAACTCTAGACAAAATTTCCCTCGAGTAGTTGTACAGACCCGCGACTTCAAACAACTGTTGAACAGCAGTTGAAAACTAAGTCAAACTTCGAGATGAAAACAGTTGTCAACCGAGTTTGTTGGAGTTGGATTTCAGAGTGAAGGTACTCTTACCAGAGCGAATTCAGTATTTCCAGTGATATTTTAAAAGTTTGATTGGTACTCATAAATTTCAATGCAGTATTATAATTTATATAATGAAAAATTGTTCTTGAAATATAAATATTTTAGTAGTGTGTGTTTTGCTGTTTGTCCCGTTATCATTAACCACCTCCTCCCGGAATATTTTAGTGGGGTTGAAATTCTTGGGATAAAATTACTGGGCGGGGGGCAGCAGTATTGTTGTCTTACGATTGTTAGGTACACGAAACGGAAAAGGCGGAGCAACCAAAGTAGGGGTGAGATGTCCACCAGAAAGTTCTACAGCAATCTAGCAGACGTATCATACTAGTTCACTGACATACTTGTTGACAAGAAATTTTGACATATTTACTGTCCTTCAAAATAACCCCATATAACTGGAATATTACCGAAATGGATTACATGTTCACTCACTCCCTGAATGGTAACTTTATCTCATACAGTGTATTGGTCGGTTTAAACATCTGGCACATAAAGCATTTCACTTCTAATACACTAACCCATAAGTGATAACATTAAAGTAACGGTAGAACTTTTATGTCAGTTTTCAGTGGCAAACAAAACGGCAATAATGCAATGAAAATGCGAAATTAAGTATCGCTTTATTTGACATTTAGGCTATTGCTGCATCTGAAGCAGACCATGATAGTGCAGTTGTTGCTATCAGTACAAACAAAATTTGATGCATTTTGTTGGCAATGAGATGGGCACGAGCCTTCCAGTAAAGAATGGGAGGCTGTTAATTGAAACGTAGAATGAATCTATAACTGCCTGGATTTTCATCTGCTTTGATCAGAAAATATGTGTACCCACAGTCGGAGATACTGTAATCGCTGTTACTCGTGACTGAAAAAGCCTGTAGTCTCGACAACGCATCATGACTTTCACGAGAACGATTATGCTTGTCATTGTTGCTCATCGCAATTTAGGAACTAGCAGTTTGTGTTGCCAACAGCAGCAACGTAATTTTTTTTTAACAAGTTGAGGTTTAGACGTGAGGTTAATATGTTGGCCAAACTATTTACTATACTGTGATGTGGAATGGGCTCAACAGCAAGATACATTGCTGCCTATTATAACACCGTAGTCTGTGACAACTGAAAAAAGGATTAATGTATCCATGTTGTTAGGTTGGCAATGCTTGCTTGCAGGTTTTGTGGTTACGTAATACGGAAAATAGAAGATACGTGCCGGCGACGCTGTGATAGAGAGAGATATAAAAGTGGAAGCTGAACATTTGGGCTTACTATGGCTACGTGAGTATAGTAGTGCCGGCGGTTTTTTCGTAGTGTTTTACGTAGGTCTTGATCATCAGTACTACATTTTGAAGGTATAAGTTATTTGAACAACGGTTTCGCCTTTTGGGATTGTCGTTACTTGTTCTTATCTCAGAGCTGAAAATAGGCGTATTAATTTCTGTACATACTGTTCCTTAACATTAATCATACATCGCATCGACAATTATTTTTCTTACTGTTTTGCTATTCCTCGTGTATATTTCATTTTATAAATGGCTATTTTCGACAGTATTTGTTGTCACTTTCACAGTTCAGGTCGCCACCCAACCGTTTGCGTAATGTAAACTGTTAATCAATAAACTCACGGGCGCCTGTTGTTTCATGCAGGTTTCACATTCTTTTTAAATGAACTATAACGACATTTTTTGAGAGTTTCAATTATTACTTTTCCAAAATTGTGAACTTCTCGAAATTTCGTCACCGATCAAAATGAAATACATTATATCTAATTGTAAGGACCCTTTAGATATGGCAAAAAAGTATATTTCATGGTATTTATTAACATACCCAGAACTTCGCCGAAATATGGAATGTGTAAATGTTTTAGAAATATGCAATGTGTAAATGTTTTAGTATTCCATACTTACACTTAGTGATTTGCTTTCAGCTCATTCAGTTTACCAATTAAGGAAGAGATGATTACCCTTCAGGTCCCATCACAGTACGGCTACTGTGTTCTCGTTGCAGTGGGCTCAATCTTTGTACTTATGTGGAAGGGGATCAAGGTTTGTTCTAGCACTTAAGTACACACTTTAACATCTTTCTTCTACAAATACAAACAGGGCAGCATGATTTAATATAGCAGTTTCGTGAAATATGAGCTATCATTGATCATATGTTGTTATATATTTGCTGAGCAACAAGAACAAATTTCAACTATGTACAGTTTAACTTGTAAAGAAATATATAGACTTGCTTGTTTGCTATCTGTGGATGTTGTCTTATACAACAGTTTAATACATGAATGTCAAAGGTCTAATAGTTTTTGTTACATTAAGAGATGTTCCTGTGGTGAGCTGTAACTTAAAAGGCCCAAAATCCTTGCTTGTACAGGCAAGAAACTGAGTGATTATCTTTGCACATAATCATTGTGGAACGTACACTTTAAGTAACTCACTGGTTAAATGCCTATTTTTAGGTGTACAAATGAATGAAAAAATTTGTATACTTAAAGATGCAATAGACATAAATTAAGTCGTGTAGAGGGGGATCTGAATGTTACTTCTCCAGGATATGCTATTCTAAAGAGGTATTTCCTACAATTTGGATACTAGCTGCTGTGGCATGGACATATTTAAGTGAACCAGTTTTAAAAAGACTCTGCCATGCATTCCAAACAATAGGTGTGGCACACTTAGTAAGGGGATCATTTTGCTTTATGACAGAGCCCATCCACACATGTGGCCAATCGAAATCCAGAGCTGATCGGATCATCTGGCTGATCTAGTGTCCAGTAACTACCATGCATTATTGCATTTAAAGAAGCATCTGGGTGGTCAGTGCCACAACAACGATGAAGATCTAAAACAACCCTGTTGCAATGGTTGTCAGGCGGCAGATTTCTATGAGGATGGTATTCAAAAGTTAACTGTATAATATAAGTGCCTAAGTATTGCTGGGAATTATGTAGAAAAGTGGGTTAAAGTGCAGGTGTTCATGGAAAAAATAAAATTGCTACAAAAAGTTTGCTTGTTTTATTTCTGTTTCAAAATGTTACTACTTTTCCTCCTCATACTTCTCTTGGCAGCAAGTTGTTATGGCTCTTCAGTTTGCAATTTTACATTGTTTGTTGCTTAAAATGGGTATTTTGAAGACAGTAAATGTGCTTTCTCATGTAATATTGAATTAATATCCTATGATGTCAGATTATTAAGAAAAGGATACATTGTTGGGCAATAAAAAGTGTTTATTAATCCCGTCTCCCTTCAGCACATGAAACTGGCAAGGCAGTAATTACAGTGCACGTACTGTGAAGTATGCTCTCCCAACAGTAAAGTGAAATGCCAGTCAGTAAGAGAAAGCTGCAATGTATTTGCAATGCAGTCTACTCTCATGATACTGGGTTCTGTTACTTAAGAAGTCTTTGAGCCACTCGTATACCTGGGAACGTATTCCGAGGTATGCTTGTACCTTTGTTAGCAGTCAGCAGTGTGGCATTGTATCTAATGCTTTACAGAAACCTGGGAATATGAAATCCACAGGTTGCCCTTCATCCCTGGTTTACATGATCCCACGAGAGAAAAGGACAAGCTGAGCTTCATATGAGCAGTGCAGACTAAAACTACTGATTTGTGGACAGAAGCTTTCTCCCACTCCAGGAAATTTATTATATTCAAACAGAGAATATGTTCAATGATTCTGCATCCATCATACTGGCACTACATGATGTCAGTAAGAACCGCACCTGAAGTGGCATGTGAGATACAGACTGAAAGTGAAAGCTATTGTAATTTAAAAATTACGGTTATTACAATCTACATCTCAACATAAGTAGTATCTCTCCATTAAATAGTCATGTTGGTTTTGGATGTACTGAACTTTTGAGTGAAAGCTGTACCAGATAACAATTCTGTCAAACTTAATTTCTTGCTTTCATTACTCATGGTTCCCTCACTTGACTCTAGATTCTTGGTGACTCTTAGATATAAAGTAGTGACATAAGGCTGCATGTGTTATTTTAATGTGTAGATAATAAATTACTTTTCTCAACTTCCTAATTTCACTGTGTGATTATGTCCTGTGTGATTATTTCCAAAAGTTATCATATGTGTTGTCCATCCTTAATTTCTAGGTTGGGGCTGCACGAAAGAAGTACAACATACCATATCCAACAATGTATAGCAAAGACAATGATCAATTCAACTGCATTCAGAGAGCACACCAAAATACGTATGTATTCAAGTTCTGTAATCTCTCTTTCTCGTGTGTGTGTGTGTGTGTGTGTGTGTGTGTGTGTGTGTGTGTGTGTGTGTTTTGTGTATTAAATATCAGATTACGTTTTTGAAGCACAGTCAGTATATCCCTTTTTTTTGAAATTGTTTGTTTCTGGTATTCTTTGTTCTGTACTCCAGATTTATTTCACATTTCACTAAACATTTATACTGTCAAATTTTACAACGGTTTTATGAATTTAGTCACATACACTCTTCATGTACGCTAGATGCGTGGCTCTCAGACATCGGGCACAGTGCAATTTAATTTGTAAGTCTTTGTGCAGAGGACAAACAGCATAGTGCATGGGCTTTGTGCAGAAGGCACCACATTGTTGCCGTCTTCAACTCCCGCCAGCAGCTTTCTTTCTAAGATGTTTAGGCAAGGAGTGAATGGCCACTCTCTTGCGCACTATGAGTTTTGCTAATGCTTTTCACACCTCACAAAAAAAGCATACTCCAGGAAATCCTCTTTATTACTTGCATATATGATAAAGGTGTTAATGCCAGCAATGTTAATCATTCAGTAAAACAGGGTAGTGGCTAGTGTGTGGTTTACCTTGAGCATGAATAATAGTGTACATTTCTTCTATTAAGTCTACTCCTGTTTTGGTCATACACATTATTATAATTTCTGGTTTCTTATCATCCACAGTATTAGTGTCAATGACATCGTGATGCAAAGATGGAAGGAGGATAATGTTTTTTCCTTTCTTTGGCATATATGAAACTATACTATCCTTTCTGAATTGCAAGAGGCTGCTTCTTGATTCTCAAACTCTCATGCAAACAAACTCTTTAGGTACCTCCATCTTATTCTTTCTAAGAGTTCCTACTCCTGTCAGTTTCTTCTTCGGGGTTACACAGCCAGTGGGGTGGGACACAACCAATTGTCGAGTGTCACTTTTCATCCTGTCCCTTCGATATGCTGTACAGTTCTGTTTACTGTCTCCTTAAGTGAGTTTGACAATGCAAAGCGACCCTGTGTTTTTTTTCTAGCATAATTTTCATCTGCAGAGTATACCATGTTCTTGCATAGTGCAAGGTGAAACTCTTCAATCCATATTTTGCTGATTTGCTTGATTTGATTTGATCAGGATAGCATAGACAAAACTGGTCAAGTTCGATGCTGCCTGCACCGAAACAAGAGTTTGTTGTGGAGTATCATTCCCTGTGTCTCCAGTAAAGTCACCCAGTGCCGTTAACAGTGCGGGGAGATCCTTTACCAGTGCTTTGCTGGACACAATTTCTTCAGGTCTGGTTGATTGGAATATTCTGTGTCTTTTACCAATGCCTCGTATTCCAAGATCAAATGTGATGCGGTTTCCTTGCCCACTCCACACATCCTACATTTGGGGTCTTCTTCAATATCCCCTTTGTACGTAGGTGTTTTTTGAAGTTCCCATAGCCTGTCCATAGTCCAATCATGAGTTTCATTTCTCTCCTGTTCAAGCCCAGGATTGAGAGACTTTTGGACCTTAGCCCAATATTCTACATGCTGTCTCCTTGTCCGATCTCCTAGTTTTATTTTGATCATCACCTTGGTGACTGTCAGGACAGGTTCCGGTCCAATAAATGGTGTCATCGCCCCTATCCTGAACAAACAATCGGCTTGCTCATTACCACTAATCCCTGAGTGACCAGAGATCCACAATAGGTTTACGCTAATGCTTTCCCATAGTTCCACAAGGACTTTGTGGTATTCTGCCACGTTCTTTGATTTTGTTGCAGAGGCTGCCATTGCTTTCAGGGCTGCTTGTCTGCCTGAATAAATGAAAATGCTATGACCTCTGTAGCACCTCTGCAAATTCTCCTCCATGCACACCCTGATAGTAGATATTTCTACTTGAAACACAGTGGCCATCGTCCCTAGAGAGATTGCATTCTCCAGCCTTGGCTGCACTCCGTAGCCCCAACACCTTGATCTGTTTTCGAACTGTCAGTGAACCAGACTATGTCCCCAGTATGGTGTCGAAATTTTTTTTCTCCCAGAGCGCTCTACTTCCAGTTACTACATTGAAAGGCTTGTTGAAGCAGCTGGGGGTTATTATATAGTCTGCCAGTATTTCCCCAACCATACCTATGCCTACCTGATTCAATATTTTAGTGTGAGATCCTGGATACCCCATTGAGTTCCATTTTTTGCCAGTTTTTAACATGTGTGTTCCAGCTCCTGTCTCCATTTTTACCCACAGGTGTAATGGGGACATGTCTAGTACGGTTCCCATCCCAGCAGTGGGTGTGCTGCTAATTCTGCGTGTAATAGCTAAGCAGGCCAATCTCTTTAGCAAGCTCCTTAGCAGCTACCTGCTGTTCTACCTTTTTCCACCACACTGTAGCCTCATAAGTGATCATAGGTCTTACTGCCATGGTGTAGTTTTTACCACAAGCTCTCCTGGTACTCATTAGAGTACCTTTCACCTTGAAAGAGGTGTTTCTTATTTGAGGGGTCCATGATAAGTTTCTCATCCAGGGTTACCCCTAGATATTTCACTATCCCCTTCACTGGTAGAGTTTCATGTAGGAGCTTGAGATTCCAATATGTGTGTTGGATCTACTTCCTCATGGATAGTACTACAACAGTCTTCTTAGGACTGACCCTTAGATCATGTTTCCTGCAATTTTGCGCAATGCTCAATGCTCCTAGCACCATAGCTTGTTGACTGTACTTGAAAATTTGCCAAGTATTACTATGATAAGATCCTGCGTATTACTGGGAAAAGTGCTGTGTAGAGTTCAATTCTACAATGAGTTCATTCACCACAAGGTTCCACAGTAAAAGGGACAGGACCCCTTCTGGTGGACATCCTCTAGTGGTGTTGATTAAAATTTTTTCTTGATTCTACCACTAAGAATGGCTCTAATCCACCTGCAAATGGTAGTCTCCAAGACATGCGCCTCTTCTGCCTTAATCATGGGTTCGAAGGTCGTGTTGCTAAAAGCCCCTTCGATGTCCAAGAAGATGCTGAGGGCTATTACATGAAGGTGCAGCACTTTCTCCACCTTCCCAACAAGTTGGTGGACTGCAGTTGCACACAGTTTTCCTGTTTGGTATGCATGTTGGTTTATGTGTAGAGTGACCCTAGTTAACCTCCTCTCCCTAACATGCATGTTGACCAGTTTTTCTAATGTTTTAAGAAGAAAGGAGGACAGACTGATTGGCCTCATATCCTTGGTCTTGGTATGGCCAGTTCTCCCTGGCTTTTGAATGTAGACAACCTTCACTGCCCTCCAGACGTAAGGAATGATCCCTGCTGCTAGGCTAACCCTAAATAACCTGCGTAGGAATATTATTAAGTTCGCTCCTGCTTATTGCAGGAGCGCTGGAAAAATTCCTTCTGGGCCAGGTGACTTGAGCAATTGGAATGTTCCCACTGTCCATTGGATTTTACTGTGGTCAACACATTCTCTGGCAGATTCCCAGTTCTCCCTTCGAATGCCTGAAAACCGATATCTCACAGGGGTCTCCTCCTGCTTTACGTTGTCAGTCAGAGTACATTGAGGAAAATGAGTCTTGAGGAGGAGTTTCTGCATTTCATGTGCTGTCCTTGTATACTCCCTTCCCCCTTTTCCTTAAAGTTCCTCCAGGATTAGTTGGTATTTTAGTGAGGATTTCGTGAAGTTGGCCCGAGCAGCCGTACCCTCTACCTCGTCGCAGAATACCTTCCAGGACGCCTGCTTTGTTTGCTTAATTGCAAGATTGTATTTGACAAGGGCCTCGCGATATTCTGCCCATTGTTCTTTCCTTCTCGCAAGGTTAAACAGTCCTCGTACCTGTTTCCTCTGTGATTCCAGTTCGTTGTTCCACCAAGATACATTCCTATTCATACACTTCTTGGTGATTGAGCAGTTGTAATGGTATGAGGTCATGACAGAGGTCACTGCCTCTGCTACCTCCTCAGACTCTACTGGGTTCCTTATTGAAGTACTGACTTCCGATAGGCTTGTGTCGAGGTCCCTCCTATAAGCCTTCCAGTCCATTTTCTGGGGATTCATATAGGACATGGTCTGTCTAATGCCTATTTCAACCTCGAACTTAATATACAAGTGGTCTGAAGAGGATGGCTCTAAAGCCACATGCCATTGTTTGACATAACTGCCCATCAAAGAGGAAGTGAGGTTTATGTCAATTACCTCTTCCCTTCTTATATTCCTAAATGTTGGTTCCTTGGCCCTATTGAGGATCTCTTAAGTTATTAGCAAGAAGAAATTCTTGAATGTACCCACCTCTACTGTTGGTGTCGGTGCTGCCCCACACTAAGTTGTGGGCGTTAGCATCGCATCCAACCAATAGTTGGTTGCCCTGTTGTGCATAGGCTTCTGTCAGTCTCCTCACCTCCTGAGGAGGAGGATCACTGTCCTCATAAGGAAGGTATGCCGAGGCCATTACAAACTCCCTCGTGATACCTTCCTCACGTTGCCGCGTCCTGAGGGTCACTAAGTCTGTAGAACAAAAGTCTGCCATTGGCATGAAGGGGATTCCATTTTTTACATAAATGTACATTGTGCTGACTTGCTTACTTGGTATATACTGATGGAAACTGCATTTGCCTCTAAATGCAACCAATTGTTCATCCTTCATCATACATTCACACATCGAATAAATATTAAACATAACTCCGTCTTGTGGTTATGGAGAGTGGGACAATGGCTGGTCAATGAATCATAAAAGTATTATTCCAGCAGCCATTATTTTTATAGCTTTGTATGTAGGCTATCAGTATTTTTATAGCTTTTTATTTAGGCTATCGGTTTAGACTCCTCAGTAGCCATCGTTAGGCCCTGTAGTATGAATGACAAAAAGCATCCAGTCGTACAAGTACTGTATTTACCTGACTACAAGACGACCCTGAAAATTCCAAACTGTTTTGTTGGCAAAGTATCTGCCTAAAATTTTTGCATTATACCTAGTCCAAACTGAGGCCATTTATTGACTGCCTACATTTTGATAATACAAGGAGAAACAACAAAAAGAAATGGTTTATATTAACTGAAACGGCTGAAAGCAAGGGGAAACTACAGCCGTAATTTTTCCCGAGGGCATGCAGCTTTACTTGATTGGAATACTCGCTTTCAAATTCTGAAGGTGGCAGGGGTAAAATACAGGGAGCGAAAGGCTGTTTACAATTTGTACAGAAAGCAGATGGCAGTTATAAGAGTCGAGGGGTATGAACGGGAAGCAGTCTTTGGGAAGGGAGTGAGACAGGATTGTAGCCTATCCCCAATGTTATTCAATCTATATATTGAGCAAGCAATAAAGGAAACAAAAGAAAAATTCGGAGTAGGTATTAAAATCCATGGAGAAGAAATAAAAACTTTGAGGTTCGCTGATGACATTGTAATTCTGTCAGAGACAGCAAAGGACTTGGAAGAGCAGTTGAATGGAATGGACATTGTCTTGAAAAGAGGGTATAAGATGAACATCAACAAAAGCAAAATGAGGATAATGGAATGTAGTCGAATTACGTCGGGTGATGCTTAGGGAATTGGATTAGGAAATGAGACACTTAAAGTAGTAAAGGAGTTTTGCTATTTGGGAAGCAAAATAACTGATGATGGTCGAAGTAGAGAGGATATAAAATGTAGACTGGCAATGGGAAGGAAAGCGTTTCTGAAGAAGAAAAATTTGTTAACATCGAGTATTGATTTAAGTGTCAGTTTCAGAAAGTATTTGTATGGAGTGTAGCCATGTATGGAAGTGAAACGTGGACAATAAATAGTTTAGACAAGAAGAGAATAGAAGCTTTCGAAATGTGGTGCTACAGAAGAATGCTGAAGATTAGATGGGTAGATCACATAACTAATGAGGAGATGTTGAATAGGATTGGCGAGAAGAGAAGTTTGTGGCACAACTTGACTGGAAGAAGGGATCGGTTGGTAGGACATGTTCTGAGACATCGAGGGATCACCAATTTAGTATTGGAGGGCAGCGTGGAGGGTAAAAATCGTAGAGGGAGACCAAGAGATGAATACACTAAGCAGATTCAGAAGGATGTAGGCTGCAGTAGGTACTGGGAGATGAAGAAGCTTGCACAGGATAGAGTAGCATGGAGAGTTGCATCAAACCAGTCTCACGACTGAAGACCACAACAACAACATGCAGTGTAGATTTCCTTGGTTGGCAGCATGACGAAATTTGCTACTTGCTCACCACTCCGCTCCACACACTCATCCTAGTTTCCAGCCAAGTTGGTGTCACAGCTCCTCCCTCCAACTTCCATAGTGCTGTGCTCAAGCAGATTTGGAACACCCAACCGCAGTATCTTTTAGAGTGAAAGTCATATATAACAGTGGCAACCTATAAGTAAATAAGATTACGATTACGATTCAGTCCAATTCTCAAATTTCTGCTCGTCCTGTGATGTCTGTTGGCACTGTCTCCACGATGGATGTAGCCACTGTGATTTATTCTCGCAGTAACAACGACAGTCTGTTTAATATGATTAGTTTCGGTTCTAGACATTTAACTATGGATTAATTTTCTTTTTTCATTGTATGTCACCATCTCATTCTAAAGCTGATTAAAAGTGGTAACACATTTTCGTGGTATTCTGATACATGAAAAGTGACCAAATTTTTCATTTGCAACCCATTTGGTTAATAATTATTGTCTCTAATAACCAAATAAAATATTAATTTGTGTATGGAATTGGAAAATTTTTTTGAAGGACAAAATTTTAGCCTTTCAATATTACCTTTACTTAAAAAGCACTGCAAATGTTTATATATGGTATCCATATGTGTACGGGAACTTTAATTGCAAATGAGCTTTGTAAGATGAATGCTATGTCCTCTTGTGTTTCATAAATGTGTGTGATTTTAAGCTGAGCAATAAATTGTTGTGGTAGGTAGTTCATAGTTTCTCCTGCAACTCTTGCACTAGCGCTGTGTTAATCAAATGACACGTGATTGTTCGAGCAAGTTCAATACTGCATCGGGTGCTTCAATGTATCAGGAACTCTCGAGCCTGTTCGAGCATGAGTACTGTTTGCCCAACCCTGAAATTTCAAAATAAATCTGCATGTGACATCAATAGCCAGAGCTTCATCTGTAAATGTAAAACAACCCCTATATCAGTCTACTAAGCAACGTAAAAATGTTGACTTCCGCAACAGTAGTTTAAGCTGCGAGTATAAGATGACCCTGTATTTTTCAACTGAAGAGTTTTGGAAAAACCTCATCTTATAATCGTATAAATATGGTATGTAACAGGGAACAAATATTTGTCCCTAGTTTCCGTAGAAGACTTCACGAGCAATGTGTGCTCCTCATACGTGTAACATTAGCTGTTACATGTGGGTTCCCTGTTATATACTTTTTGTCATTCATACTACAGGGTCTGAAGTGACTCTATTGAGGAGACAAAACTGGTAGTCTAAATAAAAAGCTAATGGCTGTTGGAATACTATTTCTACATTTCAGTTCGACAGAAATAACTCTTTTAACACTTGTCTGAATTCAGCTAGGCGAGCAAACACTGTGGTCTGTCTCAAATATTGTTGAATCCCGAACAGTGCAACAAGAAACAAAAGTGTCACAAACTCATTGTTGCATGAAATCTTTTTGTAACTCAAAAACTATTTCTATTCCATAAATTTTCTAAATTTTCGTGGCCTGCCCGGTGATGCCTTACTAATGTCAATTGACTAAGGAGAGACTTGATTCTTTCCTCATTGTTTGATTTGGCATCATGGTCTCTTGTGAAATTGATGCAGTGTCGTGTATGCGGATGTTTGTGCACCATGTGATTGTTCTCATTATGACACCATTTATAAATACATATCACGAAACAGTCCATGGGAGGTTTTACAGCTTTTGCAACAGCTTTCACACCAGGGAAGTGAATTTAAAAGATCTACACTTAAGTTCTAACATTGTGACTAACAGTTCTTCATTCGCTTAGTAGCCTTATCATTTCCAACAAAGAAGACACGTGTGATGTGATTATCTGCTGTACTTACATGTGATTCTATGTTGTCTTCATGCTCTGTTTCCATGTGGCTGTTGAGAGGGAGAGCCTAATTGCTGCCCATTTCCTCTCCTTCAGAAGATTGTCATCTAATATAAATTGTAGAAGCTTTCACTCTCTTTTGAGTTCTACTTCGTAAGGATCCATTGCTGAGTTAACCACATGGAGTGACAACAGACATGCAGTTGTTACGGAATACAGCTATAAGCTTTCTCAGTGCACAGTAACATAGAGAGTAGTTGCACAGTGTGTTGACAACACCCTTGTGTATTTTCTTGGAACTCTGGCTTCCTTAATCGATTCTATTTTTACACTTGGCTCTCACATTACTACCTAGAAAGGTACCAAAGATTGTGAATGTACACTACTATACATTATGTAATAATACGTCAGTAGTAATGACTAGGGTCTTCTGAACACCCTGCGTGACAGCTATAGGGTTAATACAACACACCCACCAATTTAATATATTCATAAGAATCGTGGAGCAAGGTTTTTATTACTTGGCTAAAATAAATTAGTATAGTAGGAAGTTTTTTTTATTTTCTAGGAGTCATGCTAAACACTATTTACTTGTTCCTTTTGTAAACAATGTATAATTCCTAGCCATTACAGTTTCCTTCTGAATAAGATAATTTTATAATTGTCGAAACCTAGTTCAAGGATCCTAATAAACCTGTGTTATGCAACACGTGGGCTGATTTTTCATCCTTGCAGGACACGGTAAACAGCTTGAACACCAGTTTTAGAAATCATTAATTTGATTGCTGACTCACTTCCCAGGTTTCCTAATTGTTGATCCTATTTGTGCCTTCTCGAAATCCTGGTGCATCTCCTATATGCAGAATGAAGTATTTATTTATAATGTTCCTCTATGTTGCATCGAACTAAACTATGTCTTACAACTGGTTTCTTGTGACAAGTCATTCTTACAATATTTCTGTGTATTTGTTTTAAATACTTCACACGCCAATCAAAGATGTGCTGTGAGCAGTGTAATAAATTTTTCTTGTGTTATGGCAATTACTGGTGAAACATTTACAGAAAAGAGATTGTTGTTAATGTAATGTTCATAAAGAAGTACAGGGTGAATCATTATTAATGGTGTAAATGTGTACAGTTGAAAGTACACAATGCTGGAAGCAAAGAAGTCGCAGTAAATGCAGCTATGCAAATAAACAGTTTGCAAGATAATTGCATCTTTGTGGTTACTAGCCACTGGCAACATGATTCTGTGTAAACACTGCTTGCTGGTACGTGGTGTGGTCTTTTTGAGATGTGAAGTTGTAAACAGAATCAAAGAGCCACTTGCACCACATGCTGTGAATGAGTCTCCATGTTGGTGATGTTTCTCATTGACTTTGTGGTTAGCGATACTAGGTGATCATCTTATTGGGTGGTACCTATCATTAAACAAACCGAGTGATCAGAATTAACATCAGTTTCTGCAGCATCGTCTTTCAATATTGTTTGAGATGTTCCCATAGAGCAGTGCCCGAGGATGTGTGATGGCACATTTTGTTGCTATGGTGAGGTGACATCTACACCTAAAGAGCTGATATGGACAATGATGGATTGGGCGAGGAGGACCTGTACTGGGGCGTCAAAGATAACCTTATGGGAACCTCGAGGATTTCTGTGTTTGGGCCACTTTAAAGTGTAGTGCATGCCCCTTCGGTTAACACAGTATGTACCGTAAGCTGGTGCATACCTATTTATACCTTAATGCACAGAGTTTCCACCACCCTGTTCAGAAGAGAGCCTTTGAACACGTTGGTATATAGAGCAAAAACTGTTTCTGATGAGGACCACTTGAAGTCCGAAATTAATCATCTGAAGTACGTGTTCCAAAAGAATGGTTAAGTGCAATATTTGTGACGTTCGCCTGCTTTATTTCTTCGTTTGTTGTCCTTGGTGTCTACGTACTGCGTTGCTACACTGGCTGAAAAATGGGGTTTGGAAGTTCAACACTGACTACTTTAAATGATGTAGCCGTGAGGTGCACATTTGCGTTCCACAGTTCTTTACTTTCACTGTTCACAATTCCCCCCCCCCCCCCTCCCCCCCCCCCCCACCACCCTCCCCCCCCCTCTGCCCCTGCCTCTCCTCCCCCAATATACACATTTTATGTAGGCAAACATCGACAATAGTTTACTGTTGAACATCTACGAGCAGTAAAAGCTTAACCACAAAGTTCACAGTTCTTGAATAGGAAGGTACGTATGGAACAGACACTGTCACTGTTTTAACACACGGCCCGATAATGTTACTTATTTCACAGTTAAGTTGAAGCATTGTTGTTGATCTAACCAACACAGGTTTGTTGTCTGAAATTCTACCATGGACTGACTGTCTCGGGACCAAAAATTGGGCCCTTATATATCCTCACAATAATAGACACTGAAACTGTACATTGTTTTATGTCTAATTTACAGAAATTACAGTTGAAACTTAACTCATTAAATTAACTGAATACATCAAAAACTTCATTCTTTTTTACAGTTTCCTTTACTGCAAGAGTTAGGCCAAATTATTTGTTTAAGTGATGAAATTAACAGATATCGTTACACAAACAACACTTTTGACGAAACTGAAAATTACTTTGTGATTAATTAAGGGCTTGCTTTGGTAACATGTTTTCGAATAAAGCCAAATAGATCCTTTAAGCATACTGTTAATTGTTCCTCCAAATGTTTGTAATCATTACAGAATTTATATTTGTTTATAAGTCAACAATAGAATTTAAATTACAAAACAATTACTGATTTCATCCTGTAACAAAAGTATTAACTAGGCATAGTCAAAATAAATTAGAAAATCAATTAAATACATAAAACTAAGCACAAAATTAGATCTGGTGCTACATTCTTTAAAACTGAGGGCCAATCTTTCTTTTTAATGATAGTGCAGATTATACTAATGTATAGTAACGATAATCAGTTAAACATGAAAACATGAATTTTAAGGACCCAGATGGCAAAACAAGAGGGGAATTAAAATTATCCCAGCTTGCTTGATCACATCTTGACCAGTAATTAACAACTGCGGCGTTGTGGTCATAGTATTGGGCTGTAAGCAGACAGGTCATGTTCAAAACTCACTGATGGCATTTCTTTTTATCTATTTATTAGTTTTTTTCACATTATGAACTGTCCGTCTGATCATTGAAATGTTTGTTCTCTTTCTGTCATCTTGGCAGTTGTCATACTATACATTGTTTATATAATATGAGTCATGTGGTAAGAATATGTTACTCTTGCAAGTAAACGTGATGAATAGTGAGAGCAGGTGAGATACCACATAGATGTCTTACGGAAATGAAAACAACAAATAAATGATTGTGAACTACGTTAACAACAAAAGAATTCAAGGTCAGAACTTCCAAAATAAAACGCACCTTCAAAAATGTTAAAAACGTGGTTTGACACAGCACAGAGAAACTGTGTGATTGTGAAATCATTGCGTTCATTTTACATTTGACAAACTTACGTTTTCATCATTTCTTTGGGAGTGATCACATTCATTCACATGAACACTTAAATCTGGCAAGGAGGCATATCTCACTGACTTACCAGGCATACAAATTAATTGCATCGGTAAAAGATGCCTATGATATGACATGTACTGTCACTAATGTTGTGTATGACACACCAGACGTGTTTTCTGGAGGAGGATTCGGTCGACTTGTCTCCTTGTCGCCAAACGTTTGTGGTTCCAATTCGAGAACCACTTCCTTTTGGCTGCTGACAGAGGAGTTGTGCAGAATCAGCTGTCATTATAGGTCCCTTCCTTACACCTTGCTGTTGCAAACGGACGTTACACCATGTCACAGATGCAAATTTGAATACAGCGGACAGTGGAAAAAAATCAGCATGAAAGAGGTTTGAACATGGCTAGCCTGCTTGGGAGTCCAACAAAGTGATCACTTAACCACAACGCTGTTGCCCTTTCAGGCTCCTCTATATTGCATTTCTTGTCTTTGGACTGTTCACTGTATCTACTTAGCTTTTTTTTTTTTTTTTTTTTTTTTTTTTTTTTTTTTTTTTTTTTTTTTTTTCACACAATTCAGTACACCTTCTTCCTATTTTCATGCTTGATCTGTGTTCAGATTTTCATGGGCTGTCCACTGGGCCCTCTTTCCACAAAATCTGAGGGGGGTGCAATGAGGAGTTTCCCTTGTTAGTAGCCATTTTATAATTAACACAAAGACATGAAACACTAAATTGAGCAAACACCTTACTCGAATACATTTCACATGCCAGATTTTTAGACCTCAGTCCACACACTACAATGTGTCTCCACAAATGTAATGTCCACATAACATTCGGACAGACAGATCAGTTGATGTTAACCAGCCTTGGGTCCATGCTGGAATTTACCAGTTTTTTTTAATGTTATCTGACACGTCGCTGTAGCACACTGATCTGTGTCATAACTCTGAATGTTAAAATCATTCTTTTCAGGCTGGAGAATTACCCACAGTTCCTAACTCTATTATTGCTGGGTGGTCTTGAACACCCTGTCATATCTGCAGCTGCAGGCTGTGTGTGGCTGGCCGGCCGCATTGCTTATGCAAAGGGTTATTACACTGGCAGTAAGTATTCCTTTTCTTCCTGCTCTTTACTTTTTATACGTGATTGTGATGTGTAGGCATGTAATAGAATGGTAGTGTACTGTAGTTAAATTTTTTTGTGGAAGCGGAGATACCTTTCCTCATTGATCTTGATATGCTGTTCATAGCTTTCGTTGACTTTATTGTTCTACCGTAATGTATTTTGTGCTTCTATGTTTTAATATATTAGTGCACTTCAGCTGTAATTTTCTTGACCTTCGTGTCCCATCCGGTAAGTTCCCCTCGAGTTGAGAAGATGTATGTCTTAAAATATCTGTAATCTACCAAATTGCTTAATGGCTGTCATGGAGTGATTTAAATGAAAAAAAAATAATTTCAATAACAGTTGTATAAAAGGGGTTAAAAATTGGTGCTTAGAGAAATAACTAGCAATCACAGAGAGTACAAACCATAACTGTAGGCAGTTAACGAATGCTGCGTGCAAGAAGTAGAAATTTTTATAACTCAGTGGATACAGACGTTGCGTGAATATGTTGGCTACAAAGTTATTGGCAGCACATAGTGTAAATGTGAACTAATTTTGATTTTTGTTATACTTAGGTAATGAATGTCAATTAACTGTGGCAGTTGGATCACATACAGCTATCTTCCATTGATAAATGTTCCACGATAAAAATTATAAAAACTGAGATATTAGTTAAACATTAATCTTTTTTAAACAAATAACCCAAATTGTCATGATGATGTATTTCCCAAGATACAAACAATAATAGCTCTCTCTCTCTCTCTCTCTCTCTCTCTCTCTCTCTCTCTCTTTCTTCCCCCCCCCCCCCCCCCCCCCCCCAATGCCTGCTGGGAGGCAGTTTGGATGCACCTACATTCCTGAAAGTGATGATGTGCTACTTCTGTTGTGATGTTTCTGTTATTGCCTTGAGAAGTGAAAAATTACGGAGAGACTTAGTGGATGGCCAAAACTTACAATCATGGGGGCAAACTTCTGGCACTGTCAGCAGACACATTTAAGTGAAAAAACTGTTCCCAGCTCTTTTCAGTATTAGTTCCTTCTTCTTCTTCTTTTTCTTCTTCATCTTCTTTTTCTTCTTCATCTTCTTTTTCTTCTTCATCTTCTTTTTCTTCTTCATCTTCTTTTTCTTCTTCAGGGAAGACGGATTACTGAGCTGAGGAACGTTAGAAAGGAGGATTAGTTCACGCAGACACTAGGGTTTAGAGGGACCAACCTGTTGTGAGGACAAGATCTCAGTTACCCATTCTCTGACACTTCTTTCTGTTTCTCTACCATAAGTATTTCCTATCTTCCAGGGTTTTGTGGTGATTCATATTGGTTGGAAAGTGTAGTGAGCAGGGTTGATATCATAGTAGTAGTTTTTTTTTCATCATTACACAATTATAGAAAAGAAAATACAACATTACAAGTTGGAGTTGATTTGGTGGTAGTGCAGAAAAAACAAGAGTAGTTACGGCATGCTGACTGCTGTAGTAATACAAACACCATGTTACACAATCAACATGCGGCTGAAGGGTGATGCAGACTGCACCCCATCTGCCAGTTTGCATGCCAAGTATACTTCCCTGATGCAGTCTATGCTATCATTCAGTCCATTGTTAATTGTGAAATGTGGGACTTTGGGATGGGTGGGTCTCAAATGGAACAAAATATGTGGATTACAGGCACAGGGATTGGACCTAAGCATCAAGCAAATTACTATGAGTGCTCCTCCTGACAAACATTATGTTGGGTCGTGTAAAAGCAAAACTCGAAGATGAGATTGGGCATACTGATCAGTTGCTTACTGGTGTGACTGGTACACAATCTTCATCATACAATTAATAAAATATTCCGGGCTATTACGCCGTGGTTGAAGAGTTTTAAAACTCGGATGTTTCGTCGCCATCTGCGGAGACATTTTCAAGGGGGATCGTAGCTTTGTGGAATGTTCGATTCACACCCTGTCTCACTACTGACTGCAACAAAATTTTGCTTCCGCGAGCTCCCGCACAGAAGTGGAATTTTGCTGTAGTCAGTAGCGAGCCAGGTTGTGAATCGGGCTGTCAACAAGGCTACGATCCCCCTTGAAAATGTCCTCCGCAGTTGGGAATGAAACATCGGGTTTTAAAGTGAAATCCCTTCAACCACTGCACAATAGAATGGAATATTCCATTAATTGTGACAGTTCCGGTGTGAAAGCTTACATTTTACAATCTTCATCATAATCCTTGTAAGAGATATTTTGCACAGATATTAGCCAAGAACCATTGAGCATAACCAGGATTTTCTGCTTGATAATTATAATTTTGTCACATTATCTTCTTTACACTGAGTGCTTTCAAATGATGGAGGTGTTGCAAAATAACTTCCAGGCAGTACAGACCAATATCCAATAAATTAGCTTGGACATCACCAGAGTAAGTTTAGTTATTCATGTGTTCATTGGATAATAATTGCAATCTCTTACTACGATGTGGAATGAGTCTGTTTTAAAATTGGAGAATACTTTCTCATTAAAAAATATGCTGACCACTTTTATAATTGTCTTGAAGCTATAAACAGTGATTTATACTTAACTGTTTTCGGTATATTCAGGGCATTTCAAAATGAAAATTAGCAATTACAAATGGCTTAAACTGTTGTGGAGAATGTGAAAGAGCTCACTTTTTTTTTTTTTACATCATTTTAGGTGTTCTATATGATGCCCTTGCTTACAGGGACAATATCTGAGTGATAAACCATTTCATGCCAAAATTCTGAAGCATTTGTAGAGTAATTGTGCATTTTCAGGTGTTCTGCGAAGTTGTTGTTTCCATTTTATGCATGAAAGGAAGAACACCCGGAAGTACATCATTTATCAATAAATTGCACCAAAGAAAACCAGAGCTCTTACATGTGAGGAGTCACATTAGAAGTGTACATTTTGAGTTCTGGAATTGTTTTTGGCAGAGGTGGTACACACACAAGGTCTTTCACATTATCCATGAAAAGAAATCCATTGATGTCAGCTCTGGTCATATAAGTGGCCAAGAAGAGAACACAGCATCGTCATATCCAGTACAGCAAATTCAGCAGTTGAGTTAAAATTTGCAAAACTCCATACTGGTACATCATGTTGGTTCCATATGAATATTATTTTATTTTGTCTGTAATTCTTATCAAGAATGTATCACTGTACATTACAAAGTTAAAATTGTTTGTAACTGCTACATTTATTTTGAATTGCCTTGTATTCAGAAAGTCTTCTATGGAGTAGAAAGTGTTGTCAAGCAGATAGACACACACACACACACACACTCTTACACACACACACACCCCCCCAGGGGGTCCACAACTCTTTTGTGGACACGTGCGTAGCGAGCACGGGACCCCGAGCTAATGTGGCCCTCCTTCCTTTTCCGGGCTGCATACCTTCCCTTCCCTTTCCGCATCCCTCCCCGTCCCCCATCTTCGCCCCCCCCCCCCCCCCCCTCACCTCTGTCTCTTTCCTTCCTTTCTCCCCCTCTGGGAGTATGGTTTGTGCCTACGTCCGGAGACGGACGCTCGAAACTGTTCCAAATTCCTTGCTCTTACACTTGCCAGTCCTCGTCCTTCCTCTGTCCTTCTCTTTTCCTTCCCTCTTCTCCTTGCCCTTTTCTCCGCTACGGCGTTTGAGACCCCCTCTTCTTTCCTTTCCCTTTCTCTTCTTTCCTCCCTGTGCGTGTCTGAAGGCCGACCCACGCACTTCCATGCGTAGCCGGTGACGGGGTAACGCGTAATTCCCCGCCCCGGGTAGACAGGTAGGACACGTACGTACCCCCTGGTAACGGCCAGGCCCAGGGAGGGGTGATTACCCGAGCTGATACCTTCCGAAAGTGCCGATTGGTCCCTCCGTCCGTTTGTCGGGAGGTGTGACCTGAGGTGTGAACAATCACCTAAGGCGGGTGTGCCCTCGGCGAGGGCCCCCACAAGGGAGGAGCGCGCCATCGGAGACGCCGGTAATCATGGGGGATTCTTCCGCAATGGTTTCCTCACCTTCCACTATGTCTGCTCACAAACGTAAGTTCACTGAGTCTCAGCCACAGACTGTTCTTCCATCGTTGCCACAGTTCCTTGTTGTTTCTCGGTCTGACGAAGATCACGACTTTTCCACGGTCAACCCTTTCATTATACAGAAAGGTGTCGACGCAATTGCGGGTCCTGTAAAGTCTTGTTCCAGATTACGGAACGGCACCCTGTTGTTAGAAACACACAGTGCCCTCCAGGCTCAAAAATTGCTGCGTACTTCTCTGCTCCACACCTTCCCTGTCCGGGTGGAACCGCACCGTACCTTAAATTCCTCGCGTGGAGTCGTTTATACGCGCTCCCTCGATGGATTGTCTGACGAAGAAATTCAGCATTACCTGTCTGACCAGGGCGTCACAGCTGTTCATCGGGTTATGAAAAGGGTTGATTCGAACATCATTCCAACCCGCACTGTCTTCTTGACATTTGACAAAGTTCAACTCCCATCAAAAATCAAAGCAGGCTATGAGATAATTTCCGTTCGCCCTTATGTCCCAAACCCTACGCGTTGCTATCGATGTCAGCGGTTCAATCATACCAGCCAGTCCTGTTCCAATCCGGCCAAATGTGTTACTTGTGGCAAGGATGCCCATGAGGGTGCTTGTCCACCTCCATCCCCTCGCTGCATCAACTGTATGGGTGATCACGCTGCCTCCTCTCGAGATTGCCCCGTTTTTAAGGATGAAAAGCTCATCCAGGAAATAAGAGTGAAGGAAAAGGTGTCGACCTTTGCTGCTCGAAAGTTACTCGCCAGTCGACAGCCCACCGTGCCTCAGAAAGGTAAATACAGCGCTGTCCTTGCTTCTCCTCGACCAACAAAGGAGGCGGCCACGCAGACTTGCGACTTCACCTTTAGTACCACGGTCGTCAGATCGGCCAGCGCAAAGATCGCCCGTTCAACCTCACCCCTTTCGCCTGCCCACTCTATGGCTCACCCTTCATCGGGTTCTGTTAAATCTCGAGCCCAAAAGTCAGACGCCAAGTCTTCGAAAAAAGAGCATTCTCGTGAAGAGTTTTTACGTACCGCAACTTCACAACCATCGGTTCCTCCTTCATCTAAACATACCTCCAAGAAGGCTACGAAGAAACACAGTTCCTCTCCTTCTCCGCCAAGGCGTGTCCCATCTACAGCACCACCTGGCGGAAATCGCCCTCGGCCATCTTCTGTGTCGCCGAGGCGCACTGCTGGTGGCCGGTCAACTGGCCGATCGTTGGTGGCAGGAGCTGCTCCTGACCAACCTATGGATCAGGATCTTCTGCCTTCGACTGAATGCCATTCCATGCTGTCGGTCGCAAGCTCTGAGCAGTCGTTGAGTTGACAGCACCCTTGGTCACGTTCCTCCATTTTCTGTTCACCCTATGTCCATTATCCACTGGAATATCCGCGGCATTCGCGCCAATCGGGAGGAATTGTCGATCCTTTTACGATCCTACTCGCCGGTCATCTTCTGTCTTCAGGAAACAAAGCTGCGTCCCCATGACCGCTTTGTTCTCCCTCATTTTCAGTCCGTCCGATATGACCTCCCCTCTGTTGAAGGCACTCCAGCCCATGGAGGACTCATGATTCTGCTCCATGATACTCTCCATTATCACCCAATCCCCTTAAACACTTCCTTCCAAGCTGTCGCCGTCCGTCTTTCCCTTTCTGGATACACGTTCTCTCTTTGTACGGTATACATTCCATCGTCTACACCAATGGCACGAGCTGATCTCCTTCATCTTCTTGATCAGCTTCCACCCCCCTATTTGCTGGTTGGGGACTTCAATGCCCACCACCCGCTTTGGGGATCTCCACATCCTTGTCCACATGGCTCACTATTGCTAGACGTCTTCCACCAAGCGGATCTAGTCTGCCTCAACACTGGGGTCCCCACATTTTTGTCTGCCTCCACGGCAAATTTATCTCATTTGGACCTTGCGGTCGGTACTGTTCCGCTAGCTCGGCGCTTCGAATGGTTCGCCCTTGGTGATACACACTCGAGTGACCACTTTCCATGTGTTCTTCGACTGCAGCCTCAACTGCCATATATGCGCTCGCGTCGCTGGAAGTTTGCCCAAGCCGATTGGACACTTTTTTCGTCTCTAGCGACATTCGATGACCGTCGCTTTCCCAGCGTCGACGATGAGGTCACACATTTTACCGACGTTATTCTCACAGCTGCGGAACGTTCAATACCACGCACCTCCGAATTGCCCCGGCGCCCTCCAGTTCCTTGGTGGAACGAGGCATGCCGTGACGCAATACGTGAGCGGCGACGTGCTCTTCGCATTTTCCGTCACCATCCAACTTTGGCCAACTGTATCCGATATAAGCAGCTCCGTGCGCGATGCCGTCGCGTCCTCCGCGATAGCAAGAAGGCAAGCTGGAAATACTTTATTAGCTCATTTAACACCTTCACTCCCTCCTCGGAAGTTTGGAGTCGGCTTCGACGGTTCTCAGGCGCGCCTAGTTTCTCCCCGGTCTCTGGGCTCACTGTCGCGCATGATACCTTAGTGGACCCCGTCGCAATTTCTAACTCATTGGGTCAGCACTTTGCTGAGATTTCGAGCTCTTCAAATTACTCGCCAGCGTTTCTCCCTAAGAAACGTGCAGCGGAAGTGCGACATCTTGCTTTCTCCTCTCACAATCGCGAAAGCTACAATACTGTTTTCTCCATGCGCGAACTCCAACATGCACTCTCTTCTTCTCGCTCCTCCGCCCCAGGACCGGATGGTATCCATGTCCAAATGTTGCTGCATTTATCAACCCATAGCCTGCGTTACCTCCTTCGCCTTTATAATCGAATTTGGACCGACAGTACCTTTCCCAGGCGATGGCGGGAAGCTATTGTCGTTCCCGTTCCGAAACCTGGAAAGGACAAACATCTCCCCTCTAGCTATCGCCCCATTTCTCTCACGAGTAGTGTCTGTAAGGTTTTGGAGCGTATGGTGAATTACCGTTTAGCTTGGTGGCTGGAGTCCCGCAGTCTTTTAACACCAGCCCAATGCGGATTCCGAAAGCATCGTTCTGCCGTTGACCATCTTGTTGCTCTCTCCACTTATATCATGAACAATTTTCTCCGGAAATGCCAAACGGTAGCAATATTTTTTGATCTGGAGAGAGCATACGATACCTGTTGGAGGACAGGCATTCTCCGCACACTGTTCTCTTGGGGCTTTCGAGGCCGGCTGCCCCTTTTTCTTCGCGAATTTATGGCAGAGCGCACATTTAGGGTGCGGGTGAACACTACTCTCTCCCGTACTTTCTCCCAAGAAAACGGGGTACCCCAGGGCTCCGTGCTGAGTGTTGTACTGTTTGCCATCGCCATTAATCCAATTATGGATTGTCTCCTTCCTGATGTCTCGGGCTCCCTCTTTGTGGACGATTTTGCGATCTACTACAGCTCTCAACGGACCAGCCTTCTTGAAAGACGTCTTCAAGGATGTCTCGATCGCCTCCACTCGTGGAGCATCGAAACCGGCTTCCGTTTCTCACCCAGTAAGACCGTTTGTGTAAATTTTTGGCGACGTAAGGAGTTTCTTCCGCCCTCCTTACATCTAGGTCCTGTCAACCTTCCGTTTTCCGACGTCGCTAAATTCTTGGGTCTTATGTTTGACAGAAAACTGTGCTGGTCCTCCCACGTTTCCTATCTTTCGGCTCGCTGTCTGCGTTCGCTTAACGCCCTCCGTGTCCTGAATGGTACCTCTTGGGGAGCGGACCGAGTGGTCCTTCTCCGCCTCTATCGCGCCTTAGTGCGCTCGAAATTGGATTATGGAAGCATAGTCTACTCCTCTGCTCGGCCGTCTATTCTTCGGCGTCTCGACTCTATCCACCACCGTGGATTACGTTTAGTATCTGGAGCTTTTTACACCAGCCCTGTGGAAAGCCTTTATGCTGAGACTGCTGAACCTCCGCTGTCCAATCGGCGGGCAGTCCTTCTGAGTCGTTATGCTAGCCATCTGTCTTCCATGCCTGCTAATCCAGCGCATGACCTTTTTTTCGACGCCTCCTTTGATGTCGGGTATGCAGGCCGCTCCTCCTCCCTACTACCCCCGGGAGTCCGCTTCCGTCAACTGCTCCATTCTCTTTCCTTCCGCTTTCCTAAAACCTTCTTGACAACTTGGGGTACAGCACCGCCTTGGCTCCGTCCCCGGATCAACTTGCTCAGAGACCTATGTCAATTTCCCAAGGATGGTACCCCTACGCTTGTTTACCGTCGGGCATTTGCTGCTCTATGTGCACAAATGACGGATGCCACATTTATTTACACCGATGGCTCGAAAACATCGTTAGGTGTAGGGAGTGCCTATATTGTTGGCGACACCCCAAATCACTTTCGGCTTCCCGACCAGTGTTCGGTTTATACTGCGGAGCTTTACGCTGTTCTCCAGGCTGTCCACTACATCCGCCGCCATCAGCGGATACAGTACGTAATCTGCTCAGATTCTCTCAGCTCTCTCCTAAGTCTCCAAGCTCTTTACCCTGTGCACCCTCTGGTCCACCGGATTCAGGACTGTCTGCGCTTGCTCCACCTGGGGGGCGTCTCAGTGGCGTTCCTCTGGCTCCCGGGACACGCTGGTATCTGTGGAAATGAGGCGGCCGATATAGCGGCCAAGGCTGCAGTCTCTCTTCCTCGACCAGCTATTCAGTCTCTTCCGTTTACCGATCTACGGAGCGTTTTATGCCGCCAAGCTGCTCATTTATGGCATGCGCATTGGTCAACACTTCCCCACAATAAATTGCGGGAAGTGAAAGCCCTTCCTTGCGCTTGGACCTCTTCCTCCCGAACGCGTCGTCGGGAGGAGGTAATTTTAGCTCGACTCCGGATAGGGCACTGTCTTTTTAGTCATCGACATCTTTTAAGCGGTGATCCTCCCCCACTCTGTCCCCACTGCTCTCAGCTGTGGACGGTCAGACACCTTTTAATTGAATGCCCCTATTTTAATCCGTTACGCTCCCGTCTACAGCTATCGCCTGATCTATCGTCGATTTTAGCAGATGACACGCGCTCAGCTGACCGCGTTCTACAGTTTATTAGTGACAGTGAAATGACGTCAGTCATTTGAAGCTTTTTTTTGGGGGACAACCAACCCCTTTTTATAGTGGATTTTTAAGCATTCCTTATGCCTTTAGTTACTCAAATTTTATGATTTTGTTCCCATTGCTGCTGATTTTAAATTTCGTTTTTTTCCTGTTTTCTATGTCACGGGCTGGGCGCTAATGACCATAGAAGTTTTGCGCCCTAAAACCACAAATAAAAAAAAAAAAACACACACACACACACACACACACACACTTACACACACACACACACACTTGCACACACACACACACACACACACACTTGCACACACACACACACACACACACACTTACACACACACACACACACACTCACTCTCTCTCTCTCTCTCTCTCTCTCTCTCTCTCTCTCTCTTTAGATAGTCTGTTGTTCAACTTGTTTACTTTCAGCTATATTGATTTATAAATAATGGTATAAGCTGCTAATTAGTAGAATTATATGCCGTGTGTGTGTTTTTAATATGTTCATTGCTACACAAATTAATGATGTGAATACCTTTTATTAAAATATTCTGCCAATTTGTTCAAGTACTCAATATAAAATAAATTGAAAGGTACACTAAATATTACACAGTCCACTGTGTGTTGGATTGAACAGATGTTAGGCAATCCTATTAATGGGGATACATTTTGAAAAGTATACCTGGTGTTGGGTTTAGCAGTTTTAGGTACTCTGAAGTATGTGCATAAAACATTACTTCATAATACAGTGTATTTTACAAAAGTTTTGTAGTGATGTCTACATTTTATTTGTTGCAAATTCAGCTATTGCAGTGTAACACAAGCCATAATCTTACCAGAATGGATATTGACCATGTGATGTTGCAAATGGTTGATGGTTTCATATGTAAGAACACAGAGCAAAAATAGTGTGTAATTTATGCATCATTTATAAAAAGGAAGCCGTTTTTGCATGGTCCCATGTTATGTTCCAGATCCAGCAAAAAGACTGCAAGGTGGTTTTGCATACTTGGGACTTCTGGCATTGCTTGGAACATCAGTAAAGTTTTCTATGCGTCTTTTGGGAGTAATCTAATGATATTGCACAAGTTGGTAACACTTCCAATAGAGTTCATAGACTGCATCATAAAGTATTTTGCCATTATTAATTTTTTGTGCTGAATGTTTGTGTAATTACAATTTATATTTTGTTAATAAACATATATAACTAACCATATTGTTGTTATTTTCTCTGTAATGAAACTGAAATGTTACATTCCTGATTTCCTTCAGCAAAGTAAGTTGAAAGGTATATTGAAGATTATAACCTACATGTGTTGGGCTGATGGATGTAAGGCAGTGCTAAATGGATTGTTTAGGTGCCAGAAACATTTCTTATGAAGATAGAATTTGAGAAGTATGCATAGTTGTGGATTTCAATAGATCATGTTTCTGATGTACCTCTACATGGGCACTGCATAAGTTGCCTGAGAGATACCCAAATCATTTGTCTCTACCTGTTCCACCTACATTCTTCAAGAAGAAAAGGTACTGGTAATGCTCTGTATTATCCCAGATTTCATTTTTCCCTTGTGGCCAGTACATGAAATATAATTTGGAGGGAGCAATGTGTTTCTTGATTTGTACCGAATTTTATATAAGTTTTTGCAAGACACAGCACATTTCTTATATCATTCCTAATTTGAGTTTATTCATTATTTTTGTATGGTTCCCATGCAACCTAAATAAACTCCTAATAGAATGCTCATATCTTCTTTGAATTTTTCTCCTTAACTAAAGAAAGGCCACAGGCTGACGAGTAATGTTCATGAATTGATTGACTTTGAGTTTGTAAATTACCTTCACGAGGGAATTACAGTTTATTATGACTGTCGCGGTAATTCTCAATCAAACATTTGCCTTGCCCATGGCTTGATTTATGAGATTGTTCCACCTTCCTTCCAGGTTTTCTGACTGGATTGAAGCAGCTCACCGCCATTTTCCTCTCCTGTGGCAATCTCTTTTTCTTCTGAATGTTAAATTATGGAATTGTGTGGTAACTTGAATATTCTGATGGTACATGATTATCATGCTAACTGGTCACGTTGATCTTGGGGTCCTGAGATACAGAAGCACTAGAGTTTGGCTGAGATTAGTGTGACCATATGTCTGTCAAGGTTCTCGCACAGTTTGTGTCTCACTAAGCTCCTCAGGCCCAGGTCATCTAATGTACCATGGCTATGATTCTTGGAACCCACTTTAAACCATTACAGAGGAGCAGTCTGGGAGGAAATTCAGATCTAGGATGTTTTGTAGATGAGAGCATTAAAAAAAATCAATATTAAAGGACTCTGACAGAGTAGCAATGCTTGTTTTAAAAAATAAACCAAAGATATTCCATGTAAACTGAAGGTTTATGCACCAACATGGTTATGTTTCAGGCCAACCTCTGTGATGTCACAAAACAGTTAAATGATATCAAACCTCACTAGAAACTCACTATAGGAGATTTTAATGTGAAAGTAGTACAAAAACTGACAAATTAGTCAGTTGGTAAATTGTAGGGGTCAAAAATTATACCAGATTATCAATTTGAGTTTAGATTATGGCTCACCAAATGAATGTTGAGTAGGGGATTAGTTTGTAGAAAAGGATGATAACCAGTTTTATTATATTGTAAAATTCGGATTTTTAAGAATGTAAATTTTGATGGTGTTGTTCCCTTAAAAGTTCTTGTGCTCAATGACTTTTGTGTGGTCTGACATAATATTGTGCAGTGAAAGATGTAGTGGAGTTGGAAGAAACTTTGAAAGGAAGTATCTCATAATGTTAGTGGCATACATTAGCAGAAACCAAATCGTTCTCCAACGATCCAAAGTGTTTCATCGTTAAATCAAGCCACAAAAGATGAAGTTTGAAATAGTACATTTGATAGATCATGACTGGGTTCATTTTTTCCTCCCCCACCCATTTTGCTCCTGTCAAGCTAATGTAATGTAGGAGGTAAAATAGTCCCCCATTCGGATCTCCGGGTGGGGACTACTCAAGAGGATGTCGTTATCAGGAGAAAGAAAACTGGCGTTCTACGGATCGGAGCGTGGAATGTCAGATCCCTTAATCGGGCAGGTAGGTTAGAAAATTTAAAAAGGGAAATGGATAGGTTGAAGTTAGATATAGTGGGAATTAGTGAAGTTCGGTGGCAGGAGGAACAAGACTTCTGGTCAGGTGACTACAGGGTTATAAACACAAAATCAAATAGGGGTAATGCAGGAGTAGGTTTAATAATGAATAGGAAAATAGGAATGCGGGTAAGCTACTACAAACAGCATAGTGAACGCATTATTGTGGCCAAGATAGATACGAAGCCCACACCTACTACAGTAGTACAAGTTTATATGCCAACTAGCTCTGCAGATGACTAAGAAATTGAAGGAATGTAGATGAAATAAAAGAAATTATGCAGATTGTGAAGGGAGACGAAAATTTAATAGTCATGGGTGACTGGAATTCGAGTGTAGGAAAAGGGAGAGAAGGAAACATAGTAGGTGAATATGGATTGGGGGACAGAAATGAAAGAGGAAGCCGCCTGGTAGAATTTTGCACAGAGCATAACTTAATCATAACTAACACTTGGTTTAAGAATCATGAAAGAAGGTTGTATACATGGAAGAACCCTGGAGATACTAAAAGGTATCAGATAGATTATATAATGGTAAGACAGAGATTTAGGAACCAGGTTTTAAATTGTAAGACATTTCCAGGGGCAGATGTGGACTCTGACCACAATCTATTGGTTATGACCTGTAGATTAAAACTGAAGAAACTGCAAAAAGGTGGGAATTTAAGGAGATGGGACCTGGATAAACTGAAAGAACCAGAGGTTGTACAGAGATTCAGGGAGAGCATAAGGGAGCAATTGACAGGAATGGGGGAAATAAATACAGTAGAAGAAGAATGGGTAGCTTTGAGGGATGAAGTAGTGAAGGTAGCAGAGGATCAAGTAGGTAAAAAGACGAGGGCTAGTAGAAATCCTTGGGTAACAGAAGAAATATTGAATTTAATTGATGAAAGGAGAAAATATAAAAATGCAGTAAGTGAAACAGGCAAAAAGGAATACAAACGTCTCAAAAATGAGATCGACAGGAAGTGCAAAATGGCTAAGCAGGGATGGCTAGAGGACAAATGTAAGGATGTAGAGGCCTATCTCACTAGGGGTAAGATAGATACCGCCTACAGGAAAATTAAAGAGACCTTTGGAGATCAGAGAACGACTTGTATGAATATCAAGAGCTCAGATGTAAACCCAGTTCTAAGCAAAGAAGGGAAAGCAGAAAGGTGGAAGGAGTATATAGAGGGTCTATACAAGGGCGATGTACTTGAGGACAATATTATGGAAATGGAAGAGGATGTAGATGAAGATGAAATGGGAGATACGATACTGCGTGAAGAGTTTGACAGAGCACTGAAAGACCTGAGTCGAAACAAGGCCCCCGGAGTAGACAATATTCCATTGGAACTACTGACGGCTGTGGGAGAGCCAGTCCTGACAAAACTCTACCATCTGGTGAGCAAGATGTATGAAACAGGCGAAATACCCTCAGACTTCAAGAAGAATATAATAATTCCAATCCCGAAGAAAGCAGGTGTTGACAGATGTGAAAATTACCGAACTATCAGCTTAATAAGTCACAGCTGCAAAATACTAACACGAATTCTTTACAGACGAATGGAAAAACTAGTAGAAGCCAACGTCGGGGAAGATCAGTTTGGATTCCGTAGAAACACTGGAACACGTGAGGCAATACTGACCTTACGACTTATCTTAGAAGAAAGATTAAGGAAAGGCAAACCTACGTTTCTAGCATTTGTAGACTTAGAGAAAGCTTTTGACAATGTTGACTGGAATACTCTCTTTCAAATTCTAAAGGTGGCAGGGGTAAAATACAGGGAGCGAAAGGCTATTTACAATTTGTACAGAAACCAGATGGCAGTTATAAGAGTCGAGGGACATGAAAGGGAAGCAGTGGTTGGGAAGGGAGTAAGACAGGGTTGTAGCCTCTCCCCGATGTTGTTCAATCTGTATATTGAGCAAGCAGTAAAGGAAACAAAAGAAAAATCCGGGGTAGGTATTAAAATTCATGGAGAAGAAATAAAAACTTTGAGGTTCGCCGATGACATTGTAATTCTGTCAGAGACAGCAAAGGACTTGGAAGAGCAGTTGAATGGAATGGACAGTGTCTTGAAAGGAGGATATAAGATGAACATCAACAAAAGCAAAACAAGGATAATGGAATGTAGTCTAATTAAGTCGGGTGATGCTGAGGGAATTAGATTAGGAAATGAGGCACTTAAAGTAGTAAAGGAGTTTTGCTATTTGGGGAGCAAAATAACTGATGATGGTCGAAGTAGAGAGGATATAAAATGTAGGCTGGCAATGGCAAGGAAAGCGTTTCTGAAGAAGAGAAATTTGTTAACATCCAGTATTGATTTAAGTGTCAGGAAGTCATTTCTGAAAGTATTCGTATGGAGTGTAGCCATGTATGGAAGTGAAACATGGACGATAAATAGTTTGGACAAAAAGAGAATAGAAGCTTTCGAAATGTGGTGCTACAGAAGAATGCTGAAGATTAGATGGGTAGATCACATAACTAATGAGGAAGTATTGAATAGGATTGGGGAGAAGAGAAGTTTGTGGCACAACTTGACCAGAAGAAGGGATCGGTTGGTAGGACATGTTCTGAGGCATCAAGGGATCACCAATTTAGTATTGGAGGGCAGCGTGGAGGGTAAAAATCGTAGAGGGAGACCAAGAGATGAATACACTAAGCAGATTCAGAAGGATGTAGGTTGCAGTAGGTACTGGGAGATGAAAAAGCTTGCACAGGATAGAGTAGCATGGAGAGCTGCATCAAACCAGTCTCAGGACTGAAGACCACAACAACAACAAGCTAATGTACTGCCAATAAGCATGAACATAATAAGTGTAAAAAGTATAAGGCAAACAGGTGATGAGAATAGAACAGGATAGGTTAACATATGGATCCATGAATTGACAGACACCGTACTCCATACCTCGTGATGCAGTTTTAAGGTAGAGAATATTTTATAACAATATGATGATGATGTGAAACTTGTTGAAAAAATATATGTAATAGTTAAGCACTATATTTTTGGTGATAAGTTAATCAGCTGGGTAGTAGTGGCTGTTGCTGGTAGAACGTTTAGCCGCTATTCATTGTAGATTAGACGTAGTCCAATCAACCTGAGGAGATGGGTGACTTCATAAAATATGAGGATATGGTAACACTACGCAAATCATATGGTATGTGCACATAAGTAATAATGAGTACTGTGTGTATAAACATATGATGTAATTAATGTGTTATGTATTGGTTTCAGAGTAAGCGCTTGAAAATGACATCACTGCAGTCAGTTGATAGTGTGAAAATAAATGACTCTGATCATAACAAAACCACAGTGGGATATGGAATTGCACTTTAATTATATGCCATCTGTTATGACTTGCTGTGGCAACACATCCTTTCCCAATATTGATGAATTCATTTTGTGAACATCTTTCAAAGTTCTTCAGTGTAGATCATTTTGGGGAGACAACGATTTAGATGGTGTGTCACTTCCTGGTACAGGTTCTAACGCCAGCTTTGGACAAAGGTGTAGCCTATATGGCACAGTCAGGATGTTAACAAGGTGTACTGAGGTCTGCTCAGTTACCTTTAACTTGCTTAACACAGATGATTACTGTAGTTGTGATTAAACCTTTGTTTGTAGCTATAGAATAGTGCTGGACTTCTCACACAATCGATTTCCTTTTGGTGTTTATTAATCAGATGTGCCACATTCTCCAATCTGTTTTGAGCTGTCCAAAAATTGTTTAACCTAGTAACTATGTGTCTTAATTTTAATTCTAGTGACACTCCTCGTATCTTTTAACTTTTTTGAAATAAATAATTGAAATTTTGTTGTTAGTTGTATTGATAGTATCCTTTATTTATTGATGGTGACTAGTTTCAGACTTGGGTCCATTCTCAAACCATCCTTTAAGAACAAAGTTATAGCAGATGTTATAATAGTTATACCAATGTGGCGAGAATATTGATAGTAGTTCCTGTTATGACAGATTACAAGAAAGATCACATACCACCTTCATAAGTAATTTAAATGCAGTCAGTTAAGCATGTTTGGAACTACCACAGCAGAAAATCCAAATGGCCGTGCAGATAGATTTAACATACAATAAGCACGTTGCAATGAACAGTAGGAAGAGAACTGACACTGGAAGACACCAGCAGTTGGCAAGTGATAGCGCCAGAGGCCACTAGTAGCTTGTGTTCAAAGGACAAAGATATTTACTATCTAATCGAAAAGTTCTAATATTGTAATGCTAATATTACAGATTACACGATGACAAAACAAAATTCTGGAACCACCTATTAATTGAAGTAGATCCAAATTCCATTGAAGTAATTACAGATTGTATGGAATATACTGCCACATATGGCATGATTTGCAAGTACATAGCCAGGTTGTGTTACAAAGTGTCAACAGGCAAAACAAAATTTACAAATATGTAATAGTAGTAACTGAAATGAGTCTGGTAACAAATAGAGGCTGCTGATAGTGGTGTGTATGAAAGACCAAAATGTTTATTCTTTAAACAACGATTCTTTCAATGTAATCCTTTTTCTCCAGTTCTTCACAACAATCAATTTCCATTGTAATACTAAGCACACTGTCCCTATGGAATGTTAACAATCTCACACCTTGTAGGTGAATATCCCTGGAAACCTGTCACTCGCACAAAATGGTCACACTTTCTTCCTTCTTGTTTATGTTTAGCCATTCATTATCCCTAAGATGTGTGACTTTTTCTAAGGTAATTAACTTTCGGGCACAGTTCCGTGGAACACCCTTGCTTCATAATAACTGAAATTCACACTTGTTCTGATTGGAGGTGGACAATGTTACAAAGATTTGTTTACACAACTTTGTTTCCATACCAATTTCTTGACATTCTAATTGATCTGCGGAGAGTTTAGCATACAACTTTGTCAAACAGTCTAATAATAAATACTCTTTCTCCGGCTGTGTATAAATGTAGTTACCTGTCTGATCTCTTGCTGTAGTTGGGAGTGGCAGCATTGTGTATAAATTGAACTATTTGTTTGCTACTAGTGGAATGCTAATGACATATCCTAATACATTATCCATCATGAAAAAAATCTTAAGTCTACTACTTTTAGAGGTGTGTATTCATATGCTTCTCATAAGGGTACAGGGACTGGTAGATCATTTTGAATTAACTTTAAATATTTTACTCTCTGGATCAGATTCATGATATGTTATGCTAGGATCCCCTTCTGTGGATGCACGATGGCACTTACTCACTGCTCATACTTAATTCTCTAAATAGTTATGCTAATTGTATCATTTCATTGATGGCAGCAAACACGGTTATTCTCTTTAGTACTACATCTGTCATTGCTAGTGAAAAGTAATGAATTGCTCCAACTTATTTGTACTGTTCATCAAGATGTACTCATTAGTCACTGTATAATCTAATGTATGATTCAGCTCATATAACATTGCTCTTACCAAGACATTTTGTTCCATTGATATTTTTACCAGACTTCTCAATCATGCTTCCATTGTGTTGATGTGAGTTACGATATGAAACATCTGATTTGTGGAAATTTCCAAATAGTGTTTTACGGATTTCACCTACAAAATTGAAAACTCCTCTCCTGGATCTCAACTATGTTTCGTTAATTGCTGATCTTTGGTGTATTCAGATTTGGATATATTACTAGCAACCTCATTACATAGAAGGTTATATTCTGTTCTTCTCAAATTTAATTTACTTGATCTTTATCTGCACTGTTGGACAGCCTTGTTTCCTATTTGGGTCACACTATGGGATTTCTCATCAACTGTTCTCAGGTTGGCATACTTCGAAATTTTCCACGTGGCTTTAGTGTTCTGTACCTTGCCCTGATGACCGTACTAAATCCCAGGTGAGTCTTGTATTCTTTGGATCTCTTGATTTGGCAGTCAATCATCCACTTTGCAGGATCTGTGCCCAGTTTCATTCAGAGCATTCCTCCTTGGCTCTGGAAAACAATTATTCTTGCTACTATCTCCTTTTGATTTTTCTTTTCATTAACAATAAGGCTTCAACTGATTAACGTGTACTTTCATCTGCTTATTTTCAAGCATTTTAGTTGTCACATTGAATAGATCTACTGCAAGCACTTTCATGCCGCCGGAGGGAGTCATAGAACTGGGCTGTTGTGAGTGGTTGTATCTCCTTGCTAAACAGTTTTTGAATATTTATTTTTTCATAAAAATATTACAATTTAGAGATTAAAAAGGCGATTAATTTTTCCAGAACAAAACTGTTATACACATGGACAAACAAATCAGCTTTGTTGCTACTCAACAAGAAGAATTTACTCAACACCAATATGCTCACGTAACAGTATGAAATTCCGCTCCAGTGAAAACACATGAAATATCAGTGCTGCTTCATAATAAAAAAATTGATTTAAAATATGTACATATTAAAAGTTACACATAAAACCATTATGCAAGAAGCTCATTCTATTTCAATCTTTAAGAGAATTTTTATAATAAAAATATAGTGCAAATAAGAATCTCCTGTGACATGGCAGTTAAGGAGTTGGTTGATTGTATAGAACATAATGGAAAATCAGGTGACGTCAGATCCAGTGGCCAAAAGAATACACATCTGAAAAATGTAGGGACTCGAGAATAGACACAAACAAAGTACAGTTTGAAGGCAATTACAGGTTTTAAAATTTGTGCTTATCGGGCTAGATTCACTCAGTATAAACAGCAGTGCGCACCAGCATTGTAGACCTCCAACACAAGAGAACAACCCTGTCTAGTAACACCCTTGTACTGGCAATTCTGCTGTTCCATGTTCTACTTTGGTAACAGCCAGCCAAAGTGCCCTGAAGCAAACTGTACCCAGTCTCTCCCAATTGCAGATCTCTGGCCAACACCCTCTTCCTTGTTGCTGTCCACCATGGCAGCCACAGTGTACAGTTAAATCCAATGGCCCTGGTAGATACTTGCTCGCCATCCAGAACTGGACTCCTTGTACTGCTAGCTGTTCTGTGAAGGTTCGCTCGGTGGTGCCTGTGTTGCGATACAAGTGAGCTGCTCAACCAAGTATGCTGTGCAATAGCATGGGTTTTAACATTTGGCGACTATGTGACATCTTGTGACAGCACAACCTTTTATGGCCGGTGGAACAGTGTAACTGGTTTCTTGGAATATCTGATCATGGTCTCATCATATAAAAGAACCTTATTTCTTGCCCTCGATATTAATTGGTTTTCTGTCTTGTAGTGAGCCTTACTGATTTCCTTTGGCTCCTTTATCCTTTCTTTAGCTACTTGGTGTGCTTCTTTCATTCTAGGTCGCAACTGATACACAGAGTTATCGTAATTACACGCAGCTGTTTTTTCTGTAGGATGACTGGTATGTTTACTTTTCTCCTAAACATTAATTCAAATGGTGTGCACCTAGTGCTGCTATGTGGGCTTGTATTAAATATAAAAATACTGTGTGGACCCATAGGTCCTCTTTTATGAAATGTCGTAAATATTTGACCAGTGTCCAATGTGTTTTCAAGTGCCCTATTTGTCTGTGGTTAAATGCTGTGGTCTGTATCTCTGGATCCTTGATAATTTACATACCCTCTTGAACAATTTTCTCAAAAATTTCAACCACTAGTTGGTCAATAGCACTGATGGGTTACCATACCATATCATAATTTCTTGTACAATTTCCTGTGCCACTGTCTCGGCATCTTCTCTATCGATTGGTACTGTTACGGTGAGCTTGCTCAGGTCATCTTGGAATGTCAAGATGTATTGATTGCCAGTTGTTATTGTACCTAATGGTCCTACAAATTAATGTTATATTTTTCAAATACTGTTTTCACCATCCCTGTAATTACTAGAGGCATCTTTGTCTTGCTCTGCCTAAAAGTATTCGTTTATCATTTTTCACACTTTCTTATGTAGTCTTCTAAATCTCTTTTCATGCCTTACCACAGATTATAATTCTTTATTCAGTTCAGGTTCTATGCATCCCTTGATGAGCCACTTAACAGATTATCGTGCATGTCCTTCATGTTTCTGGCCTTTTCTTCTGTGCTAATTTCCCCAGTTTCTTCTTCTTTTTTTTTTTTGTTTCCATGAGTCACCCTTGTGGGTCCCCTGCTTTCACTTGTATCCTCTACATCATCAGATTGTATGCGACTTAGATGCATCTGCACCTGCATTGAGCTTTCTGGGTTTATACACAATGACATAAGAGTACTCCTAGTTTCAACCTCCATTTCCCTAACCTCAGTGATAGATCTTTCACACTGAAAATCCAAGTCAGTGGCTTCTGATCTGTTATTATAGTAAAATGTCTCCCAATTATATATAGCCTGAACTGCTTTGTGGCCGATACTATTGCTAAGCACTCTTAACACCATTGACGAAGAATTTCTTTCAGCTTTATTCAATGACTGAGAAGCATAGACGATTGGCAAATAAGTGCCTGTCTTCCCTTATGGCAGAACTGTTCCCAAAGGTTTTCTGCAGGCATCCATATTATCTGTAAATGGTTTCACAAAATCTGGGTAGCTCGATATGAGAGAATTTCCTAATGTCTCTCTCAGTTCCTCAAAGGCAGCTTGTTGCTGAGCTCCGCATTTGTATGGCATTTCGATCTTTAGCAAATTTATGTCATGGATTCACATTTTGTATGGCATTTCGATCTTCAGCAAATTTATATAATGAATTCACAATCTTAATGAGCTCTGGTATAAACTGACAGTAATGTCCAGCAAGCCCTAAATAACCTTTTAACCCCTTCATGGATTTCAGAATTGATCAGTTCTTCACCTTCTCCACGTTATGCTTATCTGGCTCTACATCTTTAACAATTATTTTGTCTCTTAAGATTATTGTCTCCTTTCTCAGGAATTCACACTTACCTGGTAATAGTTTTAACCTATGTTCCCATAACCTATACAAGATTTCCTGCAGCGAGTTATTCTTCCTTTAATGAAGTTTCGTAGGAGATCATGTCATCCAAATACACTAAACATTTTGCCCTTTGCAATCCTGCCAAAGGAACATTCATTAATGTGAAACAAACTTAATGCATTCTTAAGCCCCATTGGTATACAGGTAGTTCACTAACGTTGTCTTTTCTGTATCTGCGGGTTCCATTAAAATCTGGTATTGTCCACTGGCCAAATCTAAAATGGAGAAATAGTAAGCTTTCCCTAGTTGGTCCAAAATCTTGCTTGGGGTGGGAAAGGCTTCCCCCTTATAAAATTTCATTCAGCTTCCCATAGTCTGTTGTGAATCTGTATCTCATTATTCCACTGGCATCTTTTTTTTAAAATTTATTTTTTATTTTTATTTTATTTTTTATTTCCTGTACTAGCAACTCGGTTACATTCTATGGACATTGACTTTCAGCAGTTGTATCCCAAGTAACCATTTTCTCAATTTGCTCATGTAATACTGCACTTATGGTATTCTATAAGGACATTCACGAAATTCTCTTTGCATTCTGGCACTCTTCGTAGTGTATACCTTACTGTTTCTGTGTATGACAAGTTGTCACCTAAGTAAAACACATTGTAATATGCACTACAGAGGTTTTCCAGTTAGTTTTGCTCTTCTTTATTAAAATTGTCAGTTCAAATCACTTATCCAACTTTTGCAGTGCAATTTCTGTACATGTACGTACTGTTTGTGCCTTCCTGCGTGGCCTATATTGGCATCACTTTCTCTATCAGTTCACTTAATACTTTTATTGTGCTCAGATCACACTCGGCCTCACTCATATTCAGTACACTAAGAATACATTTTTCTTGCTCTATTTGTACCATAGATTCGGATTTATATGCACCTGATATGATTTCTTGTTTCAGAATAATCATCTTTCTTTTGTTACTGGGATTTGGCAGTGTTTCTACAAGTACTCGTAATATCTTTTCTTCCCTAGGACTTATTCTAATGTCCCTTTCTGATGCCATGCTACCTTGCCTTAAAGATAACTCATCACTTTTTGTCTCATGATTTGTCTTTGCTTTGCATATCTTACTTTTTCCTTTGCCATCTTATGACACAGACTGTTTCATTTTATCTCTATTTAATGTGGAACTTACCCTCCTGTTTGTAGGTCCTTCCTGCCATCTGCTGTTCCCATTCATTTCCAGGTCCTTTGCAGTCTGACTCATGGAATGCCTCAAAATAAGCCTCATGTCATGTCTATTAATGCATTTTGCATTAGCTGTGGTGACCTCCTGACCCATGGGCTTCCTACCAACTTGCGACTTTGACCCTGTAATCTAATTGCCTTCTCACCATAGTTAATCACGAACTTTTGCCTCCTCAGAAAGTAGCATTCTACTGGACCACCCTCTTTGTATTATATGGAACTTGTGCTTCACTGGCACTTTCCCTGTTGTTAGTAACTGCAGATTTGCGGTTCCCAATGCATCTACTATACCCTGTGAACCCCTTCAGTCTGCATATATCTTCCCTGCTAATTACTATTTCTTTTGTGCTCTCTTCTTTTGTAAGGCTTATACACTCCTGGAAATTGAAATAAGAACACCGTGAATTCATTGTCCCAGGAAGGGGAAACTTTATTGACACATTCCTGGGGTCAGATACATCACATGATCACACTGACAGAACCACAGGCACATAGACACAGGCAACAGAGCATGCACAGTGTCGGCACTAGTACAGTGTATATCCACCTTTCGCAGCAATGCAGGCTGCTATTCTCCCATGGAGACGATCGTAGAGATGCTGGATGTAGTCCTGTGGAACGGCTTGCCATGCCATTTCCACCTGGCACCTCAGTTGGACCAGCGTTCGTGCTGGACGTGCGGACCGCGTGAGACGACGCTTCATCCAGTCCCAAACATGCTCAATGGGGGACAGATCCGGAGATCTTGCTGGCCAGGGTAGTTGACTTACACCTTCTAGAGCACGTTGGGTGGCACGGGATACATGCGGGCGTGCATTGTCCTGTTGGAATAGCAAGTTCCCTTGCCGGTCTAGGAATGGTAGAACGATGGGTTCGATGACGGTTTGGATGTACCGTGCACTATTCAGTGTCCCCTCGACGATCACCAGTGGTGTACGGCCAGTGTAGGAGATCGCTCCCCACACCATGATGCCGGGTGTTGGCCCTGTGTGCCTCGGTCGTATGCAGTCCTGATTGTGGCACTCACCTGCACGGCGCCAAACACGCATACGACCATCATTGGCACCAAGGCAGAAGCGACTCTCATCGCTGAAGACGACACGTCTCCATTCGTCCCTCCATTCACGCCTGTCGCGACACCACTGGAGGCGGGCTGCACGATGTTGGGGCGTGAGCGGAAGACGGCCTAACGGTGTGCGGGACCGTAGCCCAGCTTCATGGAGACGGTTGCGAATGGTCCTCGCCGATACCCCAGGAGCAACAGTGTCCCTAATTTGCTGGGAAGTGGCGGTGCGGTCCCCTACTGCAATGCGTAGGATCCTACGGTCTTGGCGTGCATCCGTGCGTCGCTGCGGTCCGGTCCCAGGTCGACGGGCACGTGCACCTTCCGCCGACCACTGGCGACAACATCAATGTACTGTGGAGACCTCATGCCCCACGTGTTGAGCAATTCGGCGGCACGTCCACCCGGCCTCCCGCATGCCCACTATATGCCCTCGCTCAAAGTCCGTCAACTGCACATACGGTTCACGTCCACGCTGTCGCGGCATGCTACCAGTGTTAAAGACTGCGATGGAGCTCCGTATGCCACGGCAAACTGGCTGACACTGACGGCGGCGGTGCACAAATGCTGCGCAGCTATCGCCATTCGACGGCCAACACCGCGGTTCCTGGTGTGTCCGCTGTGCCGTGCGTGTGATCATTGCTTGTACAGCCCTCTCGCAGTGTCCGGAGCAAGTATGGTGGGTCTGACACACCGGTGTCAATGTGTTCTTTTTTCCATTTCCAGGAGTGTATGTGCCCCAGTATCTTCTGATACTCCTAATAGGTTTTCATCAGTGGACACACACACACACACACACACACACACACACACACACACACACCACACACACACACACACACACACATTCATCACACGTCCACACAAACAAGCACACCTCACGCACACAAGACCATCAATTCCACTATCTCAGGCCGGAATGCAACATCACGGGGGGGGGGGGGGGGGCTGTGTTATTGCCATCCAAGAAATTTGATGAACAGGGAGTAGGATATCGGAAAAGAAAGTGGGCACTATGTTCTATGGCTGTGATGATAACAGACATGAGTTTGGTACAGATTTCCTTGTTCATAAAGGTCTGAAACATTTGGTGATGAATTTTACACCCATTAATCCAAGGCTATCAGTAATTAGAATTAAATGTAGATTTTTTTAATTATAGTATAATTAATGGGCATACACCAACAGAAGAATCTATTGAAGACCTAAAAGATTATTTATATGATGCCCTTAAAAAAGCTTATGATAAGTGTCCAAGGAATGACATCAAGATCGTACTGGGTGATTTTAATGCACAACTTGGAAGAGAAGACATGTTCCAGCCCGTAATTGGAGCCCATAGTAAACATGGAGCCACTAATGATAATAGAATAAGTTCGATCCTCTTTGCAGCCTCCCAGAACAAGGGCACATGGAAGTCACCTGACGGTATAACGATTAAGCAAATTGATCATGTACTGATGGACCAGAGGCATAAATCTAACCTTTCGTGCCCCTAATGTGGATTCAGATTATTTTCTTGTAATGGCCGAGATAAGAGCAAGGATATCAAATGCTCAGAAAGAAAGACATACTAGGAAAGAACGGTACAAAACTGCAGCATGCAATAAACAGAAACTTATGAATCGTACTGTCAGAAAGTTTCTCAGGCCTTGGAACAAGAACAAGAACAACGAACAATGAGAGACACTAATGGCACAGAACAAAAATTGCTGACTACAGAAAGAGCTATAGACATTTCAGCTAAGGAAACACTACGGATGGAGAGAGAATCTATAAGGCCCACATGGTTTGATGAAGAGTGTAAGAGAGTGACTGAAGAAAAGAACACTGCATTCCAAAAGACATTACAGGCGAACTGCACAAGAAGCTTGTTGGAGGATTATCGAGAGAAAAGGAGGGTCAAAAAGATGACACATCGCTGAAAGAAAAGGGAATGGACTAAGGCTGGAATAGAATTTATTGTATTGTCCAAGAAAAAGAATGAAACAAGGAAGTTCTTTATAAAAGTAAAAAATGCTAGAAAACAATTTGCTCCAATAACCATCTTGATTAGAGATAAAGAAGGAAACATAGTAAGTGAGAGTAAACAGACTGGAAAGATGGGGAAGATACTTTAATGACCTGCTGAATCAAGAGATAGAGCAAGCAAAGGATATAATGGTTGTGAGCAAGGATTGGATGATGAACAGCCACTGGATGGCCCAGGGTTAGAGTAAGTTAAAAAAGCTTTAAGGAAACTGAAGAACAACAAGGCTCCCGGCACTGATAGCATTCCTGCAGAATTGCTAAAATGTGGAGAAGCAACATTAGAGCAGTCTCCGTTTGAACTTATCACTCTCATATGGGAACAGGAGAGGATACCCGATGAATGGAATGAAGGAATATTATGCCCCACAGATAAAAAGGGCAGCCGAATGGAGTGTAGAAACCACTGTGGAATCATCTTCCTGAATCTGGGATACAAAGTGTTATCTAATATTGTTTTTGATCGGCTACTCCCACAGGTGGATAAAGAAACTGGAATATACCAGATTTCGACGAGGAAGGTCAATGATCGAGCAGATTTTCAACCTGCGCCAAATTTTGGAGAAAACTGTTGAATATAGAATTGGAACACATCACCTCTTTATTGACTTTTAGGCTGCATACGTAAGCATCAATAGAAAACAGTTGTTTCATGCCTTACAGGAGATGGGGATACAGGGAAAACTCCTGAGAATGGTTAAAATGATGATGTCAGATGTAAGAAGCATCATTCGAGTTCGAGGAAATTGCTCAGACCCCCTGGAAATAAAAAAAAAAAAAATGGGCTACATCGAGGAGATGCATTAGCATGCTTATTATTTGTTGTAGCACTCGAGCAGGTGATTAGGGAAGCAGGCCTGTAGGCCAGGGGCACCATCTTTTACAAGTCAGTGCAGATTTTAGCATATGCAGATGACGTAGACATCACAGCACGGACAGTACCAGCACTGAAAGAAGCTTTTACGGCCTTAAGTCAAGCAAGTAAGAAGATGGGTCTTATGATAAATGAAGATGAAACTAAGTACATGGCCTGTGGGGAAGTGTATCAACCCAATATGCCGTCAACTTTCAGTGTGAATGGATACACATTTGAAAGAGTTGATAGCTTCAAGTATCTTGGTTCCACAGTCACTTGCTTTAATGACATCTCAACTGAAATTAAGATTAGGCTGATATCAGCAAATAAGGCGTATTTCGCCTTAAGTAATTTATTCCGGTCAAGACTTCTCAGCTGCCCAACAAAATTCACTATTTATAAAACTCTTGTTAGACCAGTTCTCACTTACGCTTCGGAAACATGGCCCTTGATGGAAACTGATGCAGGGCTGCTCGATGAATTTGAGAGGAAAATTTTGAGGAGAATAATTGGCCCTGTGTATGAGAGAACAGTGGAGGAAAAGTTACAATGCAGAATTGTACACTATACATGCCGATGCTCCTGTAAAAAAATCATACGATCAGGAAGGATAAGATGTGCAGGTCATGTGGTAAGAATGGAGGAGTCTGAGGTGACAAAGAAGATTGTATTTGGTAATCCAGGAGGACAAAGAGAGCAAGGTTGACCTCGAGCAAGATGGCTGGATGGAGTGGGAGAAGACCTATGGAAGCTTGGATGCACAAACTGGAGAAGGGTAGCTTGTGACAGTGATGGATGGTGGAAGCTCGTTGGGAAGGCCAAGGTTCATCCTGGACTGTAGTGCCACAAAAGAATAATAATTTGTAACTTACCCTCCTATTTGTAGGTCCTTTTTGCCATCTGCTGTTCCCATTTATTTCCAGCTCCTTTGCAGTCTGACTCATGGAATGCCTCCTTTCAAGTCTATTAATGCATTTTGCATTAGCTGTGGTGACCTCTTGACCCAGGGGCTTCCTACCAACTTGTGGCTTTGACCCTGTATTCTAATTGATTTCTCACCATAGTTAATCGCACACTTTTGCTTCGTCAATAAGTTACATTCTACTGGACCATCCTCTTTGTATTATATGGAACTTGTGCTTCACTGGCAGTTTCCCTGTTGTTAGCAACTGCAGATTTGTGGTTCCCAATGCATCTACTATACCCCGTGAACCCCTTCAGTCTACATATATCTTCCCTGCTAATTACCATTTCTTTTGTGCTCTCTTCTTTTGTAACGCTTATATGTGCCCCAGTATCTTCTGATACTCCTAATTGGTTTTCATCAGTAAAGTGGACACACACACACACACACACACACACACACACACACACACACACACACACAAGCAAGCAAGCAAGCTCGCCTCATGCACACAAGACCACCAGCTCCACTATCTCAGGCCGGAATGCAACATCACGAGGGTGGGGGGGGGGGGATGCAAGCAGTAATCTGGAGGGGGGTGGGAAATGGGAAGGGGTAGTAGTGTACGGTGGGGAGAGAGAGAGAGACAAATATCTGGTGGAGTGTGCAGGGGCCAGACTGCCGATAGGCGCAGAATCAGGAGAGATTGTGGGGCTGGGGGGGGGGGGGGGGGGGAGTGGGGAAAGAACAAAAAATAGAAGTGCAGGGAAAGACAGGCGGATGCGTTGGCGGAGGACTGCAAATAAGCAGGGTTGGAGATAAGAATAGGGAGAGAGGGGGTGGAAACTATTGGGTCTAGGGCGTGGGGACAATTTGTTACTGTAGGTTGAAGCCGGAATAATTATGGGAGTGGAGAATGTGTTGTAAGGATAACTCCAATATGTGCAGTTCAGAAAAGCTGGTGGTGGAGGAAAGGATCGAGATGGCTCAGGTAGTGAAGCAGCCATTGAAATCAAAACTGCTATGTTCATCTGCATGTTGTGCCACAGTTTGGTGATGGCTGTTCATCCTGGTGGACAACTGGCTGGTAGTCATACCAATATAAAAAGCTTTGCAGTGATTGCAGCAGAGCTGGTAAATGACATGGCTGTTTTGACAGGTGGCCCAGTCCTGATGAGGTAGGACAAACGAGTGACAGGGCTGGAATAGGAAGGGCTGGGTGGCTGGATTGGGCAGGTTTTGCACCTGGGTCTTCCACAGGAATATGATCCTTCTGGAAAGGGGTTTGGACTGGGAGTGACATAGGGATGGACTAGGATGTTGTGGAGATTGAGTGGGACACGGAACACCACTTTAGGAGGGCTGGGAAGTACGAGGCATGTTTTTTAAGTAAGTACCGTTTTGAAATTAAAAAAAGACGTGCTAAGATATCTCAATAATTTTATTTTTACATGAAAGCCTCTACCTTAATCTACTTTTCTACATAATTTCCGTCAATATTGATGCACGTGTCACAACATTGTACCAGTTTTTGAATACCCTCCTCACAGAAATCTGCCGCCTGACTTGTTAACCACTGCATCACCACTGTCTTGACTTCGTCATCGTCTTGAAGACGCTGACCACCCAGGTGTTTCTTCAAGTGCAGGAACATATGGTAGTCACTGGATGCAAGATTGGGGCTGTAAGGAGGATGATCTAGAGTTTCGCATGGAAAAGATGTGATGAGATTTTTGGTCTGATTTGCCACATGCAGGCGGGCATTGTCTTGACGCAAAACAATGCCCTTGCTCAACTTCCATGGACTGTTGCTTTGATTCTGGTGTGGCTTAGGCCACCCATGTTTCATCGCCCGTAACAATTTGGCTTAAGAAATCATCACCGTCATTGTGGTACCGCTAAAGGGAAGTCAATGCACTGCCTAAACATTTGGTTTTGTGCACATCTGTCAACATTTTCGGTACCCAACGTGCGAACAATTTTCGGTAATTCAAGTGCTCGGTCACAATGCCACACAAAACACTATGAGAAACATAACGAAAGTCATCCGGCAAGGAGGAAATCGTAAAGCGTCTGTTTTCTCTCACATTATTGTCCACTTTCTGCACCAAACTTTCATTAATGACCGAAGGACGCCCACTCTGTTGTTCATCATGCACATTTGTGCAGCCATCTTTAAATGCTCTTACCCACTTTCTTATCATTCTATCACTTGTAATGTTTTCTCCGTAAACTCCACCGATCTCACAATGAATATCGATTGCTTTTAGGCCTTTAGTACTAAGAAATCTTATAACAGCCTCTGTTCTTCGCAGTCGGCGGGACTCACGATTATCGGAGGCATCTTAAACACTCAGTACACAATGTAAACAAGGAAGAATCAGACTGTAATGGCCTCAGTGTGTAGATTAAGGTGCAGGCTTTCATGTAAAAATAAAATTATTGAGCTATTTTAGCACGTCTTTTTTAATTTCAAAACTGTACTTACTTAAAAAACATGCCTCGTATTTTGGGTTGGATGTCCCTCATTTCAGGGCACAATGATAGGTTATAAAAGGTCTGACAAAGGATATGCTTCAGTTGTTCCAGTCTGGGGTGGTACTGGGTGATGAAGGGAACACTCCTTTGTGGCTGGTTTTTGGAGGTGGTTGGAGGATTGGGATTGTGAGGGGAAATTGCACAGGAAATCTGTTTGCGGACTAGGTCTGGGTGAGACCCTCAGCATACTGCACAAGAGAGTTTTGTCACTGCAGATATGCTGTCCCTGAGTGGCCAGGCTATTTGGGAGGTATTTTTTGATGTGAAAGGAATGACAACTGTCAAAATGAAGGTACTGTTGGTGAATGATGGGTTTAATGTGGACGGGCAGGAGAAGGTCAACATCTAGGAAGGTGGCATGGTGAATTGAGGAGGACCACATTAAGTGGATGGGAGAGAAGGTGTCGAGGTTGTGAAGGAACAAAGATAAGATGTCTTGGCCCTGGGTCCAGATTATGAAAATATCACCAGTGAACCTGAACCAGACTAAGGGTTTGGTGGTTTGAGAGGCTAGAAAGTTCCCCTCTAGATGGCTCATAGAAAGGTTAGCATAGGAGGGTGCTATGTGAGTGCCCATGGCTGTGCTGCGAATTTGTTTATATACCTCCCCTTCAAATGAGAAGTAGTTATGAGTCAGGATAAAGTTAGTAAGGTGTTTGAGGAATGAGGAAGAAGGTTTGGAGTCTGAAGGACATTGGGAAAAGTAGAGTTCAACAGCAGTAAGACCATGGGGAAAAATATAAAGAAAATGTAACATATCTACTAAGGAGACTGCCTATATTACGCTTGTCCGTCCTCTTTTAGAGTACTGCAGTGTGGTGTGGGATCCTTACCAGGTAGGACTGAAAGAGTACATCGAAAAAGTTCAAAGAAGGGCAGCACGTTTTGTATTATCGCGAAATATGGGAGAGAGTGTCACAGAAATGATACAGCTGGACATCATTAAAAGAAAGATGTTTTTTGTTCCAACGGAATCTTCTCACAAAATTCCAATCACCAACTTCCTCCTCCGAGTGCGAAAATATTTTGTTGACACTGAACTACATAGGGAGAAACGATCACCACAATAAAATAAGGTAACATATGAGATTGGATTAATAGAGAATTGTGCTGGTGGTTTGATGAACCCTCTGCCAGGCACTTAAATGTGATTTGCAGAGTACCCATGTAGATGTAGATGAGGAATGTTTGTGTATAGGGAGGTGGCATCAACAGTGACAAGTAAGGTTCCAGGAGGTAAAGGGGTGGAGATGGTGGAGAGTCAGTGAAGGAAGTGGTTGGTGTCTTTGATGTGGGAGGCTAGATCACGGGCAATTGGTTGGAGGTGTTGGTCATTAAGTGCCAAAATTCTGTCAGTGAGGGCACATTAACTAACCACAATGGTGTGTCCAGGACTGTTGGGTTTGTGGACTACAGAAATGTTAAACAAAAAATTAAGTAGTATTGTTATGTTTTTAAAATTCTAAGAAGTTTCTGTAGTATTGATACTTTGCACTCATACATAGCATGTTAAGATATGGCATCATATTTTACAGAATACCAGTCTGGTGAAATACACACTTATGCTGCAAAAGAGAGTAATAAGAACAAGGAAATGGGTGATAAGCAGAGAGTCGTGTAAAAATTTTTTCGAATAACTAAAAATCATGACCCTACTATGTATCTATATTTGTGAAAATATGTTTTCTGAAGGTGCACCATGAATGTCCTGTGTTAAACAGTGAAGTCTGCAATTACAATATGAGAAATGGAGACAATTTTCATAGAGAATTTCATGCAAAAGCTATGTATCAAAAGGTACTCTTTATGAACGTAAAATTCTGTTTAGTGAGCTTTCAAAAGAAGTTAAAAGAGTATCAAAATTCCACATATTAAAAAAGAAATCAAACAAATGTTAATTAGCAAGAGTTATTGTAGTATCAAGGAATACTTGAATCATCAGCATGAAAAATAGAGCAGCTTATTTCCTTCATCATAGTGACCTGAAGTGCTCATTTGAAAAATAAATTGTATTCATTTATTATTCTAATTTTCTATATCATGACTGCTGTTATGTGAATTGTTTTATGTTATATATATTAGAATATTTTATCAGTCAGCATATAATTGTGAATCTTTTATGCCCTGTTGTCTATGTAAGATCATCTATGACAAATCCGATATAATTTTATAACGATGAGATACAAGGTTGCTAAATAAATAAATAAAAACAGCACACAAAGCCAATTTGTGTGGCAGACATGCCGGGCAACGCCTTACACTGCAGCTAGAAAGCGGTAGTAAAAAGATGTATACTTTTTCAGTAGTTTATTGTTTGTAGCATGAATCGTTCGAATGAATGCACCTAGCTGCCCTACCCTCTACCCACATTGTCCCTGTATGCTCCCGCAAGTAGTACTTTACTGTCCTCACCCCTACCCTGATCTCCCTCCCCCTCCTTACCCCCACCACCCAGTTGCTTCACCCATCATGCACTGCTGTTTGCAGTCTGGCCTTGGCAGCCACAGACTGTGGCCGCGCACTCATGTGCGCACGTGTGTGTGTGTGTGTGTGTGTGTGTGTGTGTGAGAGAGAGAGAGAGAGAGAGAGAGAGAGAGAGAGAGAGAGAGAGAGAGAGATATTTCATCTATACTGATGAAGGGCTGTTTGGCTGAAAGCTTTGTTTGATAGTCTTTGTTGTGCCTACTTTCTACTCACATCTCTGCTATATGGTGAGTAGCAAATATCCTTTTCATAATATTGTCATTAATTAATATGTTGAGTTTGTGGATACAAACAGTTGAAAATGGATTGTGTGCTTCTTACTTACAGTAGTAAGGCATTGATGGGCTGCACTAAAGAATGTTTCATACTCTTGCAGCAGAATTTCAAAAAATATTTTGAAATGAGGGTTGAAGATTTTGACTGGATTTGTGAATTCAAAAAATCTTCAGAATAATTTAAATTTAGGATTACAAGAGGAACTGTCACATTTGAAAGACGGAACATTGAAATAAAACTTTTTTGGAGTGCTTGTGGATACATTTAGGTTGTCAAAAACAGTGAATACCAAGCTACGTCTGAGATGGCGACTAATGTGTTAGTATCATTTTCAAGTACATATTTCTGTGTGCTGGGCTTCTCAATGCAGACTGAAATTAAAACATGAAAGAGAAAGAGATTGAAATCCACTGAATGAAGAAACGAGCTTGCTTCGACAACAATTCTGCCATGAACAAGCCATGTGTGTGCAGCTAAGTGGACTCAAGTATCACACTGAAGGTAGGACTAGAATATTTAGTTTAAACTTTGCATTAGAAATATCTATTCTTTACAGAGAATTAAAGTTAATAAATGCTCAAGTCTATTTCCATTTTATAATAAAAATAATGATATCATTTGAGTGACGTTTCGAAATGAAAGAGTCGACATGAACCTGCTTCATTATTTCATTTCACTGCACTTAAAAAAGTAACAACCCATCCCTCTTGTAGAAAGCGAGATCATCGAAGTAGACAACCTATGCTCTTTTACATTTCCCCATCTTTATCTGGTTGAGAGAACATCGATTGTGGTGTGTGTTGAGTGCACCTAGCAGGTGAAAGACGGGTGGAGGACACATTTGCTGGTTCTCTAGACATCAGAAACGCCTTAGTTGACTTTGCAAATTATAAGGATGATTTGGAATCTGTTATATCACCGACATTGTTATTCGCAAGTGGAAATATCAGTTTCCTCTATTTTTTCGAAGTTTCGCATAAAGGTCTTCGCAGACGGAATAAGTTTCTAGTTACTCAGTGATTTACAGCACATTCCCCCTCGCTGAAGTTTTGGGTTTCTAGAGAAATAATTTCCAGTCTATATCTTCCGAATTATACTGTGTGAGCGATATTGCTGTGTGCTTGATATCGTTAAGTATAGCGAAAATGGCATGATATTCAGGCAAACCAAGTGAAATTACATATGTTCTTGCAATCACAGAGTCTGGAGATTGGCGTAGAAAAGCCAGCAGGTCGGGACCAGAAACAGTAACGCTTTTGTGGCGAGGGTGGCCAACTCCGAATTTGTAGAACAGCTCTGAGAGTGACTTCGGTCCACTGAGGGCACTCTAGTCATGCATCAGGAGTGGATTACCGCCTGACCTCACGGGAAATATCTATTGCAGCAAGGAGTATACCTACGGTGCATTTGCTTATTCTGTCTGTCTTCGTGGTAAATGTACAATGTCTGGCAGTCAATAGCTATATGAATGATGTAAAAGAAGCGATTTTGTATGCCGTAGGATTCGAATTGTGTGTATACTACATCGACACGGTACACGGTGATAGATTGCTGGGTTGGAGATCGGTTTCACACTATAATATTCAAGCTCCTGTCTTTCCGTATTTGATGATCTGTAGACCACTTTGCAGGGTATAATTGCCAGTACAATATGGCGAGCCACACAAAATAGTTTTTTGCTGCTGAAAGTCTTGTCTGCAGAAAAAAGGCAGATAGTGCTTCCACTCTGGCAGCATCAGTAATTTGGTGGGTAAATTCACTAAGAGCCAATCAGAATGTTCCATTCATTCACAAGATATCCTGTGTGCTGGGGGCATAGGAGTCTCTACAAACTGATTCGAACAAGATGGAGGAAAGGAATCTAAAGGGAGTTGTGAGAAAGCAAGTGTTCGCAGACAAATTGAAGCAGATCATCCATCTCTAGTGGGGATGCTGTCACTCATCCACCACTGTGGCATTATGATATCTCCAGACCAGTAGCTCTAGAATCCAGAAAATTCCCGCCATTTTTCTCTTCTGTAGGACAGTGCTTCGAATTATGTTTGCGTAATTGTTCTGATTCTCCCCCACCCCCCACCCCCCATCTGTGTTCAGACAGTGCTCTCTTTCCAAACAAAAAGAATGATTTTATGATTAACGGTGTTTTCGTGAGCGTGCACAGACATGATGAAGGCTTTTAGTGGTGAGAACGTTTAATGTTTCTGAGACGTATGTTGACAGCAGGACGAACATTTCGGTTGGATGCATCAGTGCAACTCGTATGTCCCATTACGATCGCTAGGAACAATGCACGCTGTGCTGTTCTGGGAAGCATTGGAACAGATTTGTATAGCACAATCTGTGATGTCGGTATCATAGGTAGAGAAGTTTAGCACCAGCGGCTCAGAGGATGAGTTGTCACTTATTGAGACAGACATGTGACATCTGTATAACATTGCAAACCTTTTAGCTGCTATGCAAACATCTCCCTTGGCACTGGACCTGCACTGCAGCTATGCATCATTGCGTCACCAGTGGTGCCTGGGTGAACACTTATTTTGACAGGAATTTCTCAGGTGTCAGGTATGAAAGGGATGTTGCCCCCCCCCCCCCCCCCCTCCATGTTTGAGGGACCCGAACTGTCTCCTGTGCATGGCTCAGCAGCTGATGGCTGCATTGTCACTTCATGGGGGCCGCCAGTGCATCTCGACTGCTGGGAGCGCGTGTGGTAGCATCCTGTGCGGTGCAGTGGACTGGGTGCGGCGGGCGGGCGGTACGTGTGGTGCATGTAGCGTCCCCTTATTGCTACACGTTACATATTTACTTCTGCCAAATCATATGAAATACGTGCACCAAACAAGATATAATGCTGACCAACTCCAATGGCTTGGACGTAATGCTGTTTTGGTTGAAAACAATTTAATTTAATATTTGTTAGTTCATCTGCCTTTAAGTGTATTTACACTGATGAGCCAAAACTTATGAGCACCTACTTAATACCTTGTTTGTTCGTCTTTGGAACGAAATACATCACTGATTCTTCATATCAGGAATCCGACAGTTTGTTGGTAGGTTTGTGGAGGAATGTGGCATTAGATGTCTAGGCACAGATCATGTAATTCACGTAAATAAGGGGCTTCTGATTTGCGTAATCGGTGATGCCGCCAGACGGGGACCCAGACAGGTTCCATAGGATTTACATCAGGCGAATTTGGCTGCCGTGACATCAATCCTCAAGCCACCATAGCATGGCTCTGGCTCCGAAACACAGACTGCAGGAAGATGACATTGCCGTCGGGGAAGACATCAAGAGTGAAGGGATGCAGCTGGTTCGCAGCTGTCAGCCTGTCTTCGATTACTACCAAAGGTTCCATGCAAGACCAGAAGAATGTCTCTCAGAGCATAATACTGCTCCCACCAGCCTGCGTCCGTGGCACACTACACGTTTGGGGCCACCGTTCACCTCGATGACGGCGTTTGTGGAGACGACCATCGACCTGGTGTGGCAAAAATATGAGTCACGTAGAGTCGACAAGTTTCCATTGACCGACGATCGAATCGCGATGGTCCCGTGCCCACTGCAATCATAACCTACGATGTCGTTCGGTCAACATGTGAACAAGGAGCAGTGATCTGCTGCGAAGTTGCATGTTCAAATGTATGATGAAAGGTATGCTCCGAAACACTTGTACGTGCACCAGCATGTGCTCTTTAAGCAAGATTGCCATAAACCACCATCTACCCTGCTTTACAAAACAGACAAGCCTCTGAACCCCATGTTCTGTAAAGAGTCATGGACGTCCAATCATTTGGCGCCTAGTGGTAGTTTCACTGTATTTCTACCTCTTTCCGTAGATGCTCACTACAGTAGCACATGGACATTCGACCAGCTTCGCCGTTTTCGAGGTACTCGTTCACAGGCTTTGCATAGTAATAATCAGCCCTTTGCCAAAGTCGCTGATCTCCGTGGATTTCCCCAGTTGCAGTCCATATCTTCACTAAGGTGATATCCATTCGTCTCTACTGTGTTTACGCACATTTTATAGCAGGTCACGTGAACACAACATCACCATGTGGCATCCAACCTCGCGTTCGGCAGTGGTTATAATGTTTTGGCTTATCAGTGTAGGACTGTTCACTTCTGTACAGATACTTGCAGCTGTATGCTCACTCTAAAGTGTGGAAGTGATTTAATGGGTGAAAGTGATTTAATTACTGTAACGTTTGTCTGTTTCCATGTTTAAATGTGTTGATGTCTATGGTCCCTGCATACATGTTTATAACTGTTAAACTTTCTGTTACCTTCCTTGTAACTGATGATGCCCTAGACACGAATAAAAAAAAGTATATTCAGTCGCGATCTTCGGAAATAACTCCTCTTTTACACAGTGTTTCCCAGTAGCTTATGGACCCAACAATAAGTGCAGTAATTGTAACTGAAACAGTTTGAAAGTTCATTGTATTTCATGTCATTTTTGACGAAGACGTTCGTCCTGTGTGTAGATATTTCTAAAATAAACACCAGTTAATCGATTTACTCTGAATATCATTTCAGTAACTAATTGTTCTCATGTGATTTCAATGCAGAATTACCAAGGCCATCAGCCATGCATACACATGAAGGAAATTGTGGTGATTAAGTGGTGCTTATTTTCTTCTAAAATCACAGATAGGTATCGATCAGCCTACATGTCATGAGAGATATCACTTCATTTTTCCTTTAATCATTGAATATCTTTGACTCCCACTGGCAGCATATATAGTTACCCGCGTTATAATAGACATATTTCACTTTGCCTATTTGTTACTGCATTATTGGTAACATTGGGAACTCCGCCTTTATGCTTAACCAGAAACTTATCAGTTACAAGTATTGATTTTCCTACTTGGGTGGTAAAGGATAGCAGCTCACTGATAGATAACTTCTTTATAGACCAAGATAAGTTTAACCAGATAAATGCTCAGCCTGTTGAGAATGGTCTTTCTGATCATGGTGCACAGCTAGTTACAATATATGACATAGCTCCATTCAGCAATACTAAACAGTCCTCCAAAGTAGTACGTTCAGTCAACGATTTAACAATTGCAAATTTCAGGGAAAGCCTACAGCAGTTAGACTGGGATGAGATGTACCGTGAACCTGATGCCAATTTAAAATATAATTTATTTCATGACATTTTTGTAAATGCATTTGAAAACTGCTTCCCCAAGAAAATAGTTAAATATACTCGTAAGAAACCTTGTAACAAACCATGGCTTACTAAAAGTATAAAAATATCTTGTAACCGGAAAAGGGAAATGTATCTGACAGCAAGAAAGAGTAGTGACCCAGAAACTATCAAAAATTATAAAAACTACTGTGTTATATTAAGAAAAGTTATTAAAAAATCCAGGAGTATGTGTATCATGTCTGAAATCAGCAACTCTGATAATAAAATTAAAACAATTTGGAATATTATTAAAAGAGAAACAGTTCAACCAAGAGCAGAGGAAGACAGTATTACCATCAAATTGAATGAAAACTTTACAAACAAAAAGTCAGAAGTTGAAAATATTTTTAATAATCATTTTCTAAATGTTGTGGATATAGTAGGATCCAGGTGTTCATTAGAAGATGCTAGGCTGTTAATGGAAGAGGCCATACCTATGCAATTTGATACAATTGAAATCTCACCCACTTCTCCCTCTGAAATTAGGAAAATAATAAACTTGCTTAAAAGCAAAAACTCACATGGAATTGATGGCATTTCCAGCAAAATACTAAAAGCTTGTTCTCAACAGATAAGTAAGATTCTCAGCAACCTGTGTAATAGCTCTCTGGAACAGGGCATTTTCCCTGATAGACTGAAATATGCTATTGTTATACCTTTGCATAAAAAGGGGGATAGATCTGATGTCAACAATTACCGTCCAATCTCCCTTCTAACAGCTTTATCCAAAATTTTTGAGAAAGTAATGTATTCAAGAGTAGCTTCACATATCTGTAAAAATGAAGTACTAACAAAATGTCAGTTTGGTTTCCAGAAAGGTTTTTCAACAGAAAATGCCATATATGCTTTCACCAGTCAAATTTTGAATGATCTGAATAACCGAACACCACCCATTGGGATTTTTTGTGATCTCTCAAAGGCTTTTGATTGTGTAAATCATGAAATTCTGCTAGACAAGCTCAAGTATTGTGGCATGAGTGGGACAGTGCACAAATGGTTTAATTCGTACCTAACTGGAAGAGTGCAGAAAGTTGAAATAAGTAGTTCTCGTAACATGCAAAGATCAGCACATTCCTCAAACTGGGGAACTATCAAGAATGGGGTTCCACAAGGGTCAGTCTTGGGTCCTATATTCATGAAGAGGCAAAGTTAGTTCTCTTCGCTGATGATACAAGTATAGTAATCACACCTGAGAAACAAGAATTAACTGATGAAATTGTCAATACTGTCTTTCAGAAAATTACTAAGTGGTTCCATGTAAACGGACTCTCACTGAATTTTGATAAGACACAGTACATACAGTTCCGTACAGTGAATGGTATGACGCCATTAATAAATATAGACCTTAATCAGAAGCATATAGCTAAGGTAGAATATTCCAAATTTTTAGGTATGTCCATTGATGAGAGATTAAATTGGAAGAAACACATTGATGATCCGCTGAAACGTTTGAGTTCAGCTACTTATACAATAAGGGTCATTGCAAATTTTGGTGATAAACATCTTAGTAAATTAGCTTACTACGCCTATTTTCACTCATTGCTTTCATATGGCATCATATTTTGGGGTAATTCATCACTGAGGAATAAAGTATTTATTGCACAAAAGCGTGTAATCAGAATAATAGCTGGAGTCCACCCAAGATCATCCTGCAGACATTTATTTAAGGATCTAGGGATATTCACAGTAGCTTCTCAGTATATATACTCTCTTATGAAATTTGTTATTAACAACCAAACCCAATTCAAAAGTAATAACAGTGTGCATAACTACAATACTAGGAGAAAGGACGATCTTCACTATTCAAGATTAAATCTAACTTTGGCACAGAAGGGGGCGAATTATACTGGCACTAAAGTCTTTGGTCACTTACCAAATAGTATCAAAAGTCTGACAGATAACCAACAAGTATTTAAGAAGAAATTAAAAGAATTTCTGAATGACAACTCCTTCTACTCCATAGAGGAATTTTTAGATATAAATTAAGAAAAAAAAGAAAAAAAACAAAAATATTAAAAAAATAATAAAAAAATAAAAAAAATAAAAATAAAAAATAAAGAAAAACAAAAAACACAAAAAATTGTTTTATTAACTTAAGTATGTTGTTAAATTAACCTAATTATGTCATGTATTGGGAAATTCGACTCGTTCCACATCGTTACGAAATATCGTATTCATGATCCATGGAACTAGTATTAATCTAATCTAATCTAATCTATAACATTTCTGTAATTTATTGTCACTGGAAGGGATTGCGAACACGGGGCGATAGTCTTTGAAAGTTTTTGAAAGTCCCTTCGAAGGTTATTTAATTATTTTCTTGACATTTTCGTCCACAGTACAATAAATTTCTACTAGGAAATCATGAAGGGTATCCAAGCACTCAATTTGATTGGAATTCAAACTATTACTCAAACCGTAAGTTTTTTAAAAGACGATTCAATACTGTCTTGCACAGTTCAAAGATTTGTGTTGGGTCCTTGTCGTAATAAATTCAGGCCGTTCATTTTTAAGAAAATGTCTGCCAAATAAGACACAGCCCGATATCAGACTTTGCCGTAGGAAAGGTGTAGCTGGTGAGAAAAAAAAAAGCTTCATACAATATGAGCACAATTCTACCGCGACATAACCACCTAACTTCCTTCTTTGTCAGTAAAAATCTAAAGTGCTTGCTGTTTCCTCATACAGTATTACAAAAATTCGAGAACTGGTAAGTTGGCCTTTAATGAAATTAACTATTTTCACTGCATCATAAGATACAGCGTTTTTCCACACGCACATAACTATACGGCGATTTAACAGTTACAATGAACGGAGGATTTTTGAGGAAACATGTCGTTCCTGACATTGCAGTAATCAGTTAATCTCTGTATATAAAAGGGAATGTCCTGACTGACTCATCATCGCCCAGTTCAAACCACTAGAGATAGAAACTTGAAATTTGGGGAGGGTGCTGATCTTATACTGTAGGGATCGTTTTGTAAGGGATTGTTCGAAACTTCACCCCTACGGGAGTGAAGCTGTGGGATGAGAGGATTTTTGAAAATATTTCATAGTAAGGCAATTTCGAAGCTAGAAAGATGGAAACAGTATTGGGTTTTCAGCCAGAAAATAAAAAATACGTGTGTCAGCATTTTCGAAAATTCAGCCTCTAAGCAGTGAGTGAAAGTTTTTTTAGAAGTACATCTATGAAAACGGTGTAACCTCCCAACAGATAAATTCCGTAACCTCGCAATAAAAAAGTGACTAACCTCCCAATAAAAATGTGACTTACATACAACCTTTAAAAAGAAATCTCGTAATGTAACCTTTCAATAATTAACTGACTATGAATCTAAACTGGTAAATCTGGACGTCAGCAGTGCTGCGTCATGGCCCTGAAAAATCATTCTGAATAAACTGAAAATTCATACCTCAGTGATGTCGCCGGATAACGCGTATATATCTCCTCCTGTAAGAAATTTTTCTGGAACAGCCCAGTGCAATGCTGGCCACAAGATTTTGTTATGTATGAAAAGCAACTGATTTTCTTTACGATAATCGGCATGACTATGGATAGGAGAAATTAGTAAAAATTTTAAATTCAGATGAATGACTGTCAGAAGTTATCTTTATAAGAAAGATTATTATTGAAAGATTTTTGAAAACATTTGCATGGGAATTTGATATAACAATAGTACAAAAATCAGTTGTAGCAATTAACAGATGCGAGCAGCAATAAAGAATATTAATATTTTGCTTTTACCTTATCCTACTTTGCTCAGCCACCGCCATAGTTCTCCACGACCAACGTTGGTAATTCCATAACTCTATTGCTCTTCTCGAGCTACAAAACACCACTACTGGACTCCATTGTCCGAACTCCTGTGAGCTATATAACTCGACAACTGCTTTCTACGAGCGACTACTACTACTGCTGCCGACACTGCTCTCTAGTCTGCTATTCTATTGCAGCTTACATATCGCAGGCAGCGCTTGAGCAATCCATCGAAGTTACATCTGCTCGAGTGCGCTAGCAATAAATTCCTTAGTCATAGACCTCTTACAACTGGTATTTGACTTCTCGCTTCGATATAAAAATACATGTTTCAGCATTTTGGATCTTCTGCCCCTAAGACGGTGAAATAGTAGATGAAGTTCTTTATGAAAATGTTACATTATATTAAAACATTTTTAAAGCAAAATCTATGAAAATTTTTATTTAACTTCGAGAGAAATGTTGCGTTAGGGGATGAAAGTTTCTGTGGAAGCATCACTACAATAACTCAAAAGGCTGGATTAAAAAAGACCTTTGGCTCTCCAGCTACCAGAACAGTTTTTTTGGTCAAAAGCACATTCGGAAGAGACCCACGCTCCTATTGCCTTAATTAGCGTGCAATGTTTAGAAGATATTGCAATTAGTGAACAACATGAAAATTCCATTGAAGGAAAAAAATATTGACCATACAGTCAACGCGAGCGAACCAGCAGGCGCTAAACTAGTATATTATAAGAGCTGAGGTAAAACAGAGTCGGAAAATGGTGGTCGAGGTTGTAGTATCCTGCAGTCTGAACACTTCTACAAAATAGACACAAGAATGTAGTTCTATATTTAAGGATACTTAATTCAACACAAATTGTCTTTGTTGGTCGTCAGAACAAGTGACCAACTTTGTAACTATTTCCTACAGGGAAATAAGTTCACAACTAAATGCAGGTTCTTGTAATACCAAAACAAAAGGAAAGCTTTCACAGTCAGAGTTAGTTCTGTATCATTTCGACTATCAAATGTTTAAGGCATCGCTCTTCTTGAGCGGAGCACATTGGAACAGGTTGACACTCAAGTTGCAGTCTGTGCGAGTTAACGCTTTCTACAGAATACCAACAGGCACGGGAGCAGGTTCCGAGGTTCCTTGCCGACGACGACGGCGTACCGTCGGCAGCATTCGATCTGCAGCAGGCTTCTGTTCTCAGCTGGTTGCGGCATCTATCTTGATCGTCTTTTTTTTTTCTTTATTATGATTTAATTCCCCTGCCTCTATGGGGCAGGGGAGGGCTGGCAGTCGCACAATCCGCCGCTCTTCAGCGTACTAACATTACAGTTAAAAAAAGGCAACTATTCACATAAAAGACGATAAAAATGGGGACATAAGGACATAGCAGTTGGAGAAAATGGGGGTTAAAATAAACACTGACACCGAGACGTTCATTGTGGGCAGTTAAAAAAGTCGACATAGAGTTAAAAACACAGTTGGTGATTCGTGGAGCACATAAAACACACTGAAATCACACACACAAGATAAAAGTTGGCGACAGTATTAACACACTTCAGAACAAAGAAACTTTAAAACCACTGTAAAAGACGAAGCACACACAATGAAGAATAAAAGCTGCCAGGAGGGACCTGCCAAGGAGCAGGAGGCCTGAGAGGAGGGAAAAAGAGGGAAGAGGGAGGTGCAGCAGGGGAAAGGGACTGGAGGGGGTGGGAAGAAAGGGAAAAAGGGAGAACAGGAGACAGGCAGGGTGGGAGATGGAGGGGGAAGGTAAGTCACGAGGGAGCACAGAGACGCAGAAGGGAGGCACAGGAAAGAGAGGGGGGGTGTAGGAGGGTGGGAAACCGCTCAGGGGAAGGGAAAAGGAGGGGAGAGGAAGCCCTGAGGAGTAGGATGGTTCAAATGGCTCTGAGCACTATGGGACTTAACATCTGAGGTCATAAGTCCCCTAGAGCCTAAAACTACTTAAACCTAACTAACCTAAGGACATCACACACATCCATGCCCGAGGCAGGATTCGAACCTGTGACCGTAGCGGTCACGAGGTTCCAGACTGAAGTGCTTAGAACCACACTGGCCGGCTGAGGAGTAGAAAGGGTTAGAGTTGGTAGGAGAGGTAGTGACCAGGGTGAAGCTTATCATGTGAGGGAGGGGGGTAGGTGCTGAAAGTTGCGTTGAGAGAGGATTTGGAGGATTTGGAGAGTGTGGAGATGGAGAGAGGACAGGACACAATGATAAAGGCATAGCAATGGGCTGGGGGTAGAGAGGATAGAAGACACCAGGGGGTGGATCGAGCCAGCAGACAATGTACAGGGTGCAGATATGTTCGAGGAAAAGGAGAAGATGGGGAAAGGCTTTGAGGTCATAGAGGATCTGCATGGGGGAAGGGAGGCGGATATGGAAGGTGAGGCGGAGTGCATGGCTTCAAGGTCTGGAGGGCTTCATAGAATCTGGGAGGGGCGGAAATCCAGGCGACGCTGGCATAACAAAGGATGGAGCAGATGAAGGATTTGTTGGAGTGAAGGATGGCGTAAGGATGCAGCCCCATGTCCGGCCGGATAGGACTTTCAGGAGGTGGAGCCTATTGTGGGCTTTGTGTTGGTTTGTAAGGAGTTGGAGAGTAGAGGTAAGAGTGAGCTGGAGAGGACGACCATAAATGTTGAGGTACAAATCGTGGAGATGGAAGGAGTGGGTGGTACGACCTATGATGATTGCCTGGGTCTTGGAAGGATTGATATGAAGGAGCCACTGGTTGCACCAGACGGTGAACTGGTCGAGGTGGGTTTGGAGGACACGTTGGGACCGTTGAAGGGTAGGATAAAGAGCCAGGAAGGCGGTGTCATCAGCAAATTGGAGAAGATGAACAGGCATAGAGGTATGGACACATCGACAGTATACAGGAGATAGAGGAGAGGGGAAAAGACGGAGCCTTGGGGCACACTGGCAGTGGGATAGAAGGTACGGGAATTGGCATTGTGGATAGTGACATAGGAGAGTAGATGGGAGAGGAAGGAAGCAACGAGATGGACGAAACTGATGGGCAGAACATAGGTCTGGAGATTGAAGAGGAACCCAGGATGCCAGACATGGTCGCAGGCGTTCTGGAGGTCGAGAGAAACAAAGATAGCAGAGCGACGGGAGTTAAGTTGGACAGACGGGAAATTGGTAAGGTGAAAGAGCTGGAGAAGGAGGGCCAGAAGCTACACTGGGTAAGGGGAAGAAGGTGGTGCTGGTTAAAGTGGTGATGGATTTGGTGGGAGAAGATGGACTCGAAGACCTTACTGAATACGTAGGTAACGCAAATGGGACGATAGGAAGAGGTGTCAGTGGGGGTTTCTTGGGTTTAGGGAACAGCAGGACGCAGGAAGTCTTCCACAGTCGTGATCGTCGCGGACACGGTCCTAAAAACCAGCACATCGGGGGTACACTTCTTCTTGATTGGTTGCCCGTGACATTGGCGTATACAGGAAAAGATTCGTAGTATGAGCAACCTCTCTTGCTGATTTTCAATCCCTCTGTACTGTGATCCGGTAGTCGGTGAGGCTCACCGGCTGACCGGGCAGCGCGAGTCGAGGCTCGCTCCTTTGTCATGGCTACGGTCCCGCAGGCTCGGCGCATGCCGCTGCCAATGACTAGTCCACGCTCTAAATCACATAGTTTGCTGTGGTAGGTGCCTTGTCAACAACAACTGAATGAGGAGCATTATCTAGAACAACTGTTGACTGTTGCTCAAGATGTATCATCGAATCATTTTGTAAATGTAACGTGGGTCATTTCTTCGTGATAATCGCCTGTTTTCTTTGATTGGAAAACCAGGAAACTTCGGGGGAACTCTTGCGAGGTGCCTCTGTGAAGAGCAGTAAGTCTGCTCCCCTTGCTAGAAGGCACTGCCACTGATCCTTTAGATTGGGGCCACGGAAACGGAGTGTTTCCGTAACGCGAGACGGACTGCGGTGAGACGTAGACTGTTGTAGCTGTGCGGCCAGCTGCGGAACAAAACGCAGAGGGCCAAATATCAAGTCATCTACTGTGGCTCTAAAAAGTCGTTTTATGCCAAAAAAAGCGAAGTTATATCCGTCTATCTAGTTACTTGCTCATTAAAGCTTTTACTTTTCGCGTCAAGAATTAAAAAGCACTGTTTTTAGACTTGCGTGTGTTCTGAACGCTGGGTGATCTTTCTCATTCGATTTGAGGAAACTATTCAATAAAATATATTTTTCCACGTCTTATAGTCTGACATCACAGCCCGATAGTGAATTGGCTTTCTTTTCGTTATTGCTCACACTTATTCTGATACGTCGAAGGAAAGTAAAACACAGCGTTAACTTCGAAAAGTTTGCAGTAAAAAATGTCGTCGCTGCCCAGTTTCGTCTACGCAGGTTACGATGGCCGACGCACAGTGACCAGTTTTCGTCCGAAGCGCTGGGCGAGTTCATTCGTTCGTTCAGAAACGGAGGCCGTCTCGTGTGTTCCACCTTTCGGTCAGCGATGACAGAATCTAGGCGCACGCTCTGGTATCTTTCTCAAACTATTTTACAGAAACTAATTGGTAAAAAAATTAATTTGCTTGGCTTATAGCTTTATATGACAGGTTCATGATGATGTGCCCATCATTTCGTTAATGGCCACAGTTATTGTGATATTTACATTGAAGTAAGACTTTGCGCGAAATTCGGAAAAGTTTGCAATGAAACATAGAGGACGCTATGATTTAGTGTTTGGAGCATATTACATAATATGTTGTTGCATACGAAATTTAGCTAACATATTGAATTTTTCTTTAGACATGGGTGGAGGTATTATCTATCAACAATCTCGAGAAAACTGATGTGACGTAGCACACTTATTTACGAACGCGCCCCGTTAGCGGTAAAGCCAGAGTGAATATCCACGACATTCCTCATATTTTACAAACGGTCTGAGATATCGAAATGATAGCGCTTTTGCCATATCATTATTACGTAAAACTTCATTATCTACCGTGTTATTCCACTAACTACAGACTTTTTCGATGAAATAAAGTAATTTTTAAGGGCCATTGATAGCTGGTGAAACGAGAAATGCTATAGGTTTTGGAACAACATAAATGAAGAGAGATTACACGTTTTTTTGTACCGAGGATGTGCTTTTTCATAAGCTGCTGACCTTAATAAACGATTGTTTCAGACTTCTCTCACAACTGGGCCTGCACAACATGTTAGCTGGCTGCTCAGTCCGGAACCGCGCTGCTGCTACAGTCGCAGGTTCGAATCCTGACTTGGGCATGGATGTGTGTGATGTTCTTAGGTAGTTAGCTTTAAGTAGTTCTAAGTCTAGGGGGCTGATGAACTCAGATGTTAAGTCCCATACTGCCTAGAGCCATTTGAACCATTTTTGAACAACATGTTAGTGAGGTGAGACTGTGTAAACTCCACTGTGTTTTGGCAAACGAAGCAAATTTTAACATGGCAGCCAGAGAAATATGTGGTTTTATTCAAAATTCACCACTCATGACTCTTCTCTGCAAGTTACAAATGGTTGACAAGCGAGACGAAAATAAATCGCTGCATTTTTGGCAAGTGTGGGCGTGGAGGGGGCCTACTTAATATTTACAAAAAATTTGAGCGTATGCTTATGCTGAGCTTATGTTTCAGCTTCAGCTTATGCTTCAGCAAATGTGAGCTTATGTTAAGCGCTCAACAGCGCGGTTATCAGCACCCTTACAAATTCCCAACCTTTGATCAGTCCAATCTCGCCACTTTCATGAATGATGATCAAATGTTGAGGCAAACACAAACACCCAGTCATCTCGTGGCAGGTGAAAATCCCTGACCCCGCCGGGAATCGAGCCCGGGACACCGTGCTCCGGAAGCGAGAACGCGACCGCGAGACCACGAGATACGGACATCCGACAGTGGAGGAATGGAAGAACATTGCAAACGCATTCCAAACCCATGCGAATGTCCACCGAACTGCGTACGAGGAATCGATGGTAAACGTATAGGTTTGGTGCAGCCAAAGATGAGTGGGTCACTGTTTTATAATTGTAAGGACTTTTTTACATTATTCTTCTAGCAGTGGTCAACGTACACTGCAGATTCGTTTTTGTCGATATTGGCTCGTTTGGAAAAGATTCAGACGGAACGGTGTTTAAAAAATAACTGTTGTGGAACAGTCTGAACGAAAATACATCGCACATACCTGAGCCCTGTAGGTTACCAAATGCCATTGAGATAGTTACGCCGTGTGTGTTTGCTGATGAGGAAGCGTTTGGGTTCTCAGACCACATATTACGATGACATGGAGGTAGAATATTGTCGCGTGAGAAAAGAATTTTGAAGTACCGTTTGTTAATGGCTCGTAGGTTGCATGGGGGGGCTTAATTAAAAATATTAATGAATAGATGCAATAATTTTAGTAGCTGTGTGACCTGTTACGAAGTCTCGTAACCGGTTGGCCCTGACTAGTATTAGCACGCAATCTGACTGCATAAAATAAAAAATAAAGAATGACAAGGAATCTCCATTAACGCAATTGGATAATTAAGTCCCCTGCAACTATAAAATCTACGAAACAACAAAGGAAAAGTGTAACTGTTATGTGTGTAGTAGTGTGACTCAATGTACATGTATCTGGCTCGGTTCTTTCTCAATAAGACAAAATATTTTAAACACCATTTACAATGAACTAATTGAAAAACCATAAATACTATAATTGCACATATAAACCAGAATTACAAGTCTAATAAATGAACACGAGTCAGATGCCTTGTTGACTGTACCTGTGAGCAATAGGCATTGTCGTTAAAGAAAACTGTAATACCTTTTTACCTCATTATATATTGACGAAAATTTTCCATTACACCAGCATCATAAATCAAAAGCCTATCTCCTTTCTCAAATACACTCTGACAATTGCAACTTCTTCCATCTATACATTACACCAACCGAACAGCATCTACTATCTCGCCCAACAGAACAACAATGCCCTCGACATCCTCTCAACTACTACTGCACCAGTGGAGGCGGCGGAATAATAATCTTTGGCGCAATATCTGGCGCTGTGACTCAGTGTAGCCACCTTTCAAGGTACATTGAATGTTCCTTCGCCATGTTGTGATACAAAGGGCGAGTGTTCCAGTGATTTTGTTGTTGGCATAAGAAAACCATATGTATGTGATAGAGATGGGTACCAAGTTGAGAACACATCTACTGTGAAAGGGTTTGAGTCCGCCACAATGTCAAGAATAATAAACAGAGATGTAATTGAAAATTATTTTGTAACTGAGGCTGGTAAAGTGCTCTGCCAAGACAGCAAAATTTTATGTGTTACATAAAACAGAATAAGGGCAATCATCTGCACATTTTCCTTTATACTACAATTTTATTAATTTGACTGGTATTATCGGTAGTTGTAACTATAAATTACCCTAAGATACAACCAAAAAATAATCTGTTACTGCTGACTCTTTCTCACACTATCCACAAATCCGTTTCATAGCAGTGGTTACTTAAAGTAGAATGTTTAATGTTCTAATTTTTAGTGGTGTATCACTCTCTCCAACAACGTAATTGTCAAAGGCAATCATGTGCCTTAATTCATCAGATGCAAAGGAATCGATACAATTATTTTGGAACCACCTCCACGCAAATACAATTATGTACCAGAGCCTTCTGGTTTACGAAATGCCGTTGACATACGCTGTAAGCATTTGGGCTCTGAGAACACATACGACGAAGATGGAGGTTGAAACGCCGCTTGTCAGTGGCTCACAGGTACCTTGTAAGAAATCGCAATGCATACTGCCACCATGTTTCATTCTTGTCGACCATTTATTGTGTTTGTTGTGCATCTTTACAATAAAATAATTAACGAATTACATATCTATCTTCATACCAACAATGAGTATATTAGTCATGTTTCCCAGTATCTAGCCATCGTTCAGTACCCCTGCTATCGCATTCTTGTGAATTTTTTGTCTCCCTTGCCATTAGTTCCATGTTTTAACATCCTTACTGGATTCCATCACAATTGCAAATGAATTATTATTTTTGCTAGACTGTGTCAAAAGAAGCAACATGTAACACGCTAACAGTAGGAAACATACAGTTTCTGAAAACTTGTCACTTTGACGAATTTATAAATAAAAATGGGTGACCCATTTGGGGAAACTATTTCGTTAATTCTGTTGTAATTCCGACTGATCTTGTAGCCCAGAGTATTATTTTTTTAATAATGAAGAAGTGAAAAGAAATACCAACAGATTCCCTCTCTCAAATTTGGCTCTCCGAAATGTTGAAATAACTGACAGCAAATATCATATCATGCCACGCCATATCTTCTTTGGTTCTATTCTAGTATTCATCGGTCCATATGTCCGAAATATCCGAAATACACTGAAGCGCCAAAGAAAATTGTAAAGGTATGTGTATTCAAATGCGGAGACATGTAAACAGGTAGAATCGGCGTAGATTCAGCAACGCACATGTAAGGCAACAAGTGTCTGGCGCAGTTGTTAGATCGGTTACTGCTGCTACAATGGAAGGTTATCAAGATTTAAGTGAGTTTGAAATTGGGGTTATACCGGCGCACGAGCGATGGCACCAGCTCCTTCGAGGTAGTGATGAAATGGGGATTTTCCCGTACGACCGTTTCACGAGTGTACCCTGAATATCAGGAATCCGGTAAAACATCAAATCCCTGACATCGCTGCCGCTGGAAAAAGATCATGCAAGAACAGGACCAACGACGACCGAAGAGAATCGTTCAACGTGAAAGAAATGCAACCCTTTCGCAAATTGCTGCAGATTTCAGTGCTGAGCCATCAAATGTCAGGTGCGACCCATCCAACAAAACATAATCGATATGGGCTTTCAGAGCCGAAGGCCTACTCGTGTACCCTTGATGATTGCATGACACAAAGTTTTACGTATCGCCTAGGCCCGTCAGCACCGACATTGAAGTGACTGGAAACATGTTGTCTGGTCGGACGAATCTCGTTTCAAATTGTATCGAGCGGATGGACGTGTACAAGTATGGAGACATCCTCATGAATCCATGGACCCTGCATATCAGCAGGGGACTGTTCAAGCTGGTGGAGGCTCTGTAGTAGTGTAGGGCGTGTTCACTTGGAGTGATATGGAACCCCTGATAAGTGCATTCCGAAGGACTTCGGCAAATCCAACAGGACAATGCGACACCCCACACGTCCAGAATTGCTACAGAGTGGCTCCAGGACCACTATTCTGAGTTAAGACACTTTCGCTGGCCACCAAACTCCCCAGACATGAACATTATTGATTATATCTCGGATGCCTTGCAACGTGCTGCTCAGAAGAGATCTGCACCCCCTCGTACTCTTACGGATTTATGGACAACCCTGTACGATTCATGGTTTCTGTTCCCTCCAGCACTACTTCAGACATTAGTCGAGTCCATGCTACATCGTGCTGCGGCACTTACGCGTGCTCGCGGGGGCCCTACAGAATATTAGGCAGGTGTACCACTTTCTTTGGCTCTTCAGTGTGGTAGGCTTCTTGAAGTCTTCCGTTATCAAAATGTCTGTATGGTTTTTTGAGTATCTGCGGGCCGCGCGACTTCCTCCTCGTTAAGGGCGATATGGTTGGCAGGCGGCGAAGTTTCACAGCCGTAGAAATTCCGCCTCCTGCGGCGCCCTCTGTGGACTGCCGTATCCACTCCGTGCCATATAGCGGTGCACCCGTTTACCGCGCAGCTGACGGCCCGCAAATATTCCACACGTGTGGCCCCAGCCTCGGCTGTGTCGTTTGTCCATACCTTCCTGACAGTATGACCAGAACTGACGCCTGTTTCTTCAAGGCACAGCACTTCGCCGATATTTATGCTACGAATGTACCCTGAAAATCGGCATCACCATGCAGCTATATCGTCCCTATCAACAGCTTACCCCTACAGAAATGTCCTTAGTGAAAGCCTAGGTTGTGTGAAACTGTGGACAGTGGTGTGCTACTGCCTTGAAAAAGTTCTGATTCTCTAAGCGCAACCATTAGCTTCCTGAGTGTCGGATGTTTCTTCCAGCGATAATAATCACAAAACATTACGACAGATCGCATCCTCTGCAAACAAATCGATGTTGGTACTCCGCTTATCCATGCGATGTTACACTACTGGCCATTAAAATTGCTACACCGAGAAGAAATGCAGATGATAAACGGGTATTCATTGGACAATATATTATACTAGAACTGACATGTGATTACATTTGCCGGCCGCGGTGGCCGTGCGGTTCTGGCGCTGCAGTCCGGAATCGCGGGACTGCTACGGTCGCAGGTTCGAATCCTGCCTCGGGCATGTGTGTGTGTGATGTCCTTAGGTTAGTTAGGTTTAAGTAGTGCTAAGTTCTAGGGGACTTATGACCTAAGATGTTGAGTCCCATAGTGCTCAGAGCCATTTGAACCATTTTTTTTTATTACATTTTCACGAAATGTTGGGTGCATAGATCCTGAGAAATCAGTACCCAGAACAACCACCTCTGGCCGTAATAACGGCGTTGATACGCCTGAGCATTGAGTCAAACAGAGCTTGCATGGCGTGTACAGGTACAGCTGCCCATGCAGCCTCAACACGATACCACAGTTCATCAAGAGTAGTGACTGGGGTATTGTGACGAGCCAGTTGCTCGGCCACCATTGACCAGACGTTTTCAATTGGTGAGAGATCTGGAGAATGTGCTGGCCAGGGCAGCAGTCGAACATTTTTTGTATCCAGAAAGGCCCGTACAGGACCTGCAACATTATCCTGCTGAAATGTAGGGTTTCGCAGGGATCGAATGAAGGGTAGAGCCACGGGTCGTAACACACCTGAAATGTAACGTCCACTGTTCAAAGTGCCGTCAATGCGAACAAGAGGTGACCGAAACGCGTAACCAATGGCACCCCATACCATCAGGCCGGGTGATACGCCAGTATGGCGATGACGAATACACGTTTCGAATGTGCGTTCACCGCGATGTCGCCAAACACGGATGGATCATCATGATGCTGCAAACAGAACCTGGATTCATCAGAAAAAAATGACGTTTTGCCATTCGTGCACTCAGGTTCGTCGTTGAGTACACCATTGCAGGCGCTCCTGTCTGTGATGCAGCGTCAAGGGTAACCGCAGCCATGGTCTCCGAGCTGATAGTCCATGCTGCTGCAAACGTCGTCGAACTGTTCGTGCAGATGGTTGTTGTCTTGCAAACGTACCCATCTGTTGACTCAGGGATCGAGACGAGGCTGCACGATCCGTTACAGCCGTGTGGATAAGATGCCTGTCATCTCGACTGCTAGTGATACGAGGCCGTTGGGATCCAGCACGGCGTTCCGTATTACCCTCCTGAACCTACCTATTCCATATTCTGCTAACAGTCATTGGATCTCGACCAACGCGAGCAGCAATGTCGCAATACGATAAACCGCAATTGCGATAGGCTACAATCCGACCTTTATCAAAGTCGGAAACGTGATGGTACGCATTTCTCCCCCTTACACGAGGCATCACAACAACGTTTCACCAGGCAACGCCGGTCAAGTGCTGTTTTTGTATGAGAAATCGGTTGGAAACTTTCCTCATGTCAGCACTTTGTAGGTGTCGCCACCGGCACCAACCTTGTGTGAATGCTCTGAAAAGCTTATCATTTGCATATCACAGCTTCATTTTCTTTGTCGAACACTTCCTTTCCGATCTTTACGACAGCGTTTTTGTTTATTTTCAAAGCTGCAGCAGTTTCATCGATTACTTTGTTAGCGGAGAACAGCCGATCACCATTAAGTTTTTCATTTTCAAAGTAGGCACGTAAAACGCAAACGACTTCTCGAGACTGCCCTCGTAAGGCAATGCTCTGGCTGAGAGGGCGACGTCGAACTTCTCCCCCAGTAACGCCCAACGAACTTCAGATGACATCGTTGAGTATCACGTAATGAACAGCAGTAACAACGAATAACAGTAACAACAAGTAAAAGAATAACTCCTATATCCGCAAAAACGAACACACACGTGACAGCAAGCTGACTGCAGCTGAAGCTCACTGCAAGCAGGAAGTGCTCTTGTGTGGGGTGAAGGTTTGGCAACTTCGGGCATTTGCTGCGGCTGCAAGTAGGGTAGTACTGGTAGAAAGTAGCACGGACCTCCCACGTGAGATTCCTTGCGGTCAACGCTAAAATAATTTTGGACAGACTACAGCAATCAATTGAGGGTGTCCCAGATACTGTTGATCAGATAGTGGGGAGTGGACCGTTAACGGACTAGGAGCTATTACAAAATCTCTCTCACACACTGGAAAAAATAAATATACAATTATGTAAGGAGAGTTTTTATTTTTTTTAAGAAAATAACCTAGATTTTCTTTACGTGATTTGAAACCTGTGCTTACTGCATTATTATTGTGGTGGACGTGATTAAAGTAAAGTACAAGAAATTTTTCAGCTTAGTCCCTTTATCCACACAGTTCTTGTCTGATTTTCTCAATCGCAATACATTCACAATGTTGGGAAAAAAAAGCAGCTGGCCGGTGTGGCCGAGCGGTTCTAGACGTTACAGTCTGGAGCCGCGCAACCGCTACGGTCACAGGTTCGATTCCTGCCTCGGGCATGGACGTGTGTGATGACCTTAGGTTAGTTAGGTTTAAGTAGTTCTAAGTTCCCAGCAAGTTAATGAAATAAGGAATCGCTAGCGTTGTGGATTCACCAATTTGTCTTAGTCATCCGCATTAACAGCCGAGGTAATCCATTGTAGACATGCCTTCCTTAACACGATCAGTGTTCTTTTCTATCATTATTCGCTTTTCAACAGTCACTGGGAGACAACTACGTATTGCAAACTGACTAGCAATAATAGTTTATACATTTTCCATACGATACGCTCTTACTGGCCTTGTGTCTATTGTCAAAGTTCGCTCCGTCTGGAGTAAAGCTTGTGTTTAGCATTAATGTTATGTTGGTTCTTTGTTTAGCCGGCCGTTGTGGCCGAGCGGTTCTAGGCACTTCAGTCCGGAAGCGCGCTGCTCCTACGGTCGCAGGTTCGAATCCTGCCTCGGGCATGGATGTGTGTGATGTTCTTAGGTTAGTTAGGTTTAAGTATTTCTAAGTTTAGGGGACTGATCACCTCAGATGTTAATTCCCACAGTGCTTAGAGCCATTTGAACCATTTTTGTTCTTTGTTTCTACGCTAATAACGAAATTACTGATGTTTTGTTACGACCTATGTAGATGCAAATAACACACTCATTGTACTAGAAGTTAGACTTACTAATCTACCTAGATTGTTATTCAGGCGGACACCATCTCCTCAAAATGAACACTAGTGTTTCAAAATGACCATAGTCATGACAGTCTCTGTTTTAATACTTTTTCTGTATTACTGTCTCCGTGGGATTTTAAGTCTGAATGGTAAGGATATATTATATAGCACATACGAAATGTATCTTCATAGAGTCTGAGATAAGAAGAAAGAACGACGCACCACGAATGAATTATCCGAATGGGACAGAAATCTGTAGATGTGATGTAAATGTTCAAACACACAAATGATTACAATTTCAGAAAATCTCGATGATTTATTCAAGAGAAGGAGCTTCACAAATTGAGCTAGTCAATAACGCATTGGTCCACCCCTGGTCCTTATTCAAGCAGATATTCGGCTTAATATTGACTGCTAGTGTTGTCGGCTTTTCTCCTGAGGGATGTCGTGCCGAATTCTGTCCAAATGGCACGTTAGATCCTCAAAACTCCGAGCTTATTCGAGGATACTGACAATAATGCTCCAAATGAGGAGAATTCCGGCGACCTTGCTGGCCAAGATACGGTTTGGCAAGGATGAAAACAAGCAGCAGAAACTTTCGTCGTTTTCGGGTGGGCATTATGTTGCTGAAATGTAAGCACAGGATGGCTTGCATGAAGAGCAATGAAACGGGGAGTAGAATATCGTCGACGTACTGCTGTGCCGTGAGAATGCCACGGATGACATCCAAAGGCGTCCTGCTACGAAAAGAAATGGCAACCAGACCCTCACTCCTGATTGTCGAGGCGTACGGCGGATGACAACCGGGTTGGCATCTCACCAATGTCCAGGGGTTCTCCAGACACGTCTTCGCTGGTCGTCGGGGCTCAGTTCGAAGCGGGGCTCATCGTTAAGACAATTATATTCCAGTCAATGAGATTCCGTCGGCCTTCGTGGTCTCGCGGTAGCGTTCTCGCTTCCCGAGCACGGGGTCCCGAGTTCGATTCCCGGCGGGGTCTGGGATTTTTCCTGCCTTGAGATGACTGGGTGTTGTTGTGTCGTCTTCATCATCATCATTTATCCCCATTACGGTCGGAGGAAGGCAACGGCAAACCACCTCCATTAGGACCTTGCCTAGTAAGGCGGTACGGGTCTCCCGCATCGTTCTCCTACGCTCTGTAAAGAAGCATGGAACTTCATTTCAATTTTTACAATGAGATTCCAGGCCGAAGACATGTCTGGAGACGCCCCGGACACCGGTGGGATGCAAATCTAACTGTTGCCCGCCATACGGTCGACAACCAGGAATGATGGACCGGAGCGCCATTTCTTTCCATAGTAGGACCCCTCTGGTTGCCATCCGCTGCACCCTTACAGCGCAGCGTTACGTCAAATATTCTACGCCTCGTTATGTTGCCCTTCAAGGCAAGTTGTCCAGGGCTTCCATTCCAGCAAGATAATGTCCATCCGCACAGGGCGAGGGTTTCTGCAGCTTGTCTTCGTGCTTGTCAAACTCTTCCTTGGCCAGCAAGGTTGCTGGATCTCTCGCCAGTTGGGAACGTTTGAAGCGTTATGGACAGGACCCTTCAACCAGCTCGGGATTTTGACGACCTAACGCGCCAAATGGGCCGAATTCTCCTCAGGAGGACATCCAAGAACTCTGTCAGTGCCAAGCCGAATAACAGCTTGCATAAGGTTCAGAGGAGGACCAAAACATTACTGAGCATGTAAATCTCATCACCCGATTACCATGCTATTCGTGGTGGGTCTTTTATTTCTTATAGTGTACCTTCTTAATCTGTCCTGAAATTTGGTATACGTACTATTTTGAAACCTCGTATTTCGTTGCCCTGGCTTCAACATTTATGGACACTGCACTTTTGACAAAACGTAAGACTATTTGCGTGAAAACTCCTTTACGAGATATGCAGTGTATTCTAGCAGGTATGAAGATGGTCATGCTAACGAGACCACTCCGCTCTCTCCATGACGCTCCAACTTTCAACAAAACACAGAAACAATACTCAGACTCACACAGTTACCTGTTCATTCCTAGCCGATGTTCCTGGAAATTGCGTGTAGCGTGTTCGAAGGGTATTGATCATTTCTGTTAAGTGAAACAACAATATACAAAACATTTAAACTGCAGGTAATTCTGTATAACAGCTTTATTTGTTATTAAACAAGGTCAGTTTCCCAACAGAACACGAATATAGGCTTCCATTGTAATTTTCACACAATTAACAGTTATATTTCAACATAATTTAACCGTGTTATGTACACAGACCAAAGTAACAACAAAAATAACAGATCATCACATAATGGTGACAGCTTTAGACATCTGCTCGGATGCATCTTCACGGCACTGGCTAAGCGGTAACGTTATACTCATTTTTCCGCAAACATTCGACGACTGCTGGCTTTAACAGATGAAGCACTATCAGGCCTACATATTGAATAACCACTGGCGTTTCATTGTCCACGTACCAAAAGAGGAAAAACCACCGGATAATAGTCGCAAATCACCATATTGTCACAGCCAATGATGGCCCTTCTATTCAGGCCGTATGAAGCAGTTCTTGGAACTAACAAACAGTCTAGAAGGACGTTTCACACACTATTGTCTCACAAACTTACCAGTGTATGATATGTAATATGTTGTAAAGCGACCAATGACGAACTGCACTGCAATATACCGTCCTGCAGTTGACTCACTGAGAACGAAGAACTGGAACACTCACTCAGTTAATGTTTGACTGTTTCTGGAACCCATAAAAGTCTTTAAACAATAGTTTTAAAGTGGCCACAGCTAAAAGTTAACTGTAGCTTTTTCCATTACTTTATATTTGACAGCATGTTGTTGTGATTCAAATATGGGCCTGGAGGGACTACACTGTAGCGTCACGAACGAAAAAGGCCTAAGAGTACACATATAGCTGTATTATCTGTCCGCATTGCTTCGCTCAAAGACAATGGCTTCTGGTTTATGGGAACAATTCGCAAAAAGTCATAAATCAGTAGACTAAAGTAGGAAGTTGTTACAAATTTTTGAGAGTATTCTTTCACTATTTTGTTGAGCATTCAGCACGATATAAGATTACAGAAACACTTTGTTTTTGTTTGTCTCTCTTGTACATCTTCTGAGAGTATGTGTCGTCAACCATACAGTGTTCCTTACTAATTACATATTGCTTACCATGTCTGTAAGTGTCGACTTGGAAGCCATATCGATGCAATGGCACTGATGACTATTTTTCGTAATTTTGCTTTCGCTTTAACGACAGACTGATGTTTCGCTTGAACCATGCTCCTTTTGCAGTTTTACATTGTACCTGAAACGCAACAACGCGTTGACTGATAGGAGAATCTCCGTCTTAATTAAGTATTTAGAAGAGTTGCAGTCTACTGAAAGCCTATCTCCAACTGCTTAGGACTTTTCAAGTTTTCTCATTGTATTGCGGAGTAAAAGGTACGGAACAGAGAAATGTATCTGTGTTTATTTGGTACGTAAGACGACATTATGGCTATGTGAATTTTCCCGTGTATGGCAAGATGTGCAGAATCCCCCTCCCTCCCTCCACCACAAAAAAAATTACTGACAAATTTTCGGGGCAAGTTCCTTACACGAAAACAAGAAAAAAGTCTGGTGCGCACTTGACCACGCTACGAAACACATCTCTTCTTCTACAAGCTCTTTGCTTTCTCTATTTTGGGAAGAGGTAGTACGGGCCAAAACAAGGAAAAAATTTCAAATAAACATGGATTCTAAAATGCATATCTTAAGAGCTATGAGCACGTGTTCTGTAGAAGAGATGTTTTTCACACTAGCGGAGATGAACAATTGCTCATAACTCTTAAGGTATTCATCTTAGAGCCCACATTTACTGGAAAGTTTTTCCTCGTTTTGGTCAATACTTCTTCCTCAAATTTGGAAAGCTAAGACCTTCCAGTAGAAGAGAACTATTTCACAGAATCAAAAATGAACAAGCGATCATACCTCTTCAAGTATGCATTTCAGAGGCCATCTTTACGGAAATATTTTTCTTATTTCGATATTTATCATGTTCGTCGGAGTTTTTATGGGACATTCTGTATAACAGGGACGTAATGGAATTTTCTTAAAAAGTCAAATGAGTCCCTAAACATTGTGAGTCAGACGAACTGTTTGGATTGCAATTATTTCTTTAGCGTCGTTGGTAATACATGTTTATTAAACACATCATCACAAGTGTCTTCAGTCCTTGGTGCGTCACGACCAAGAAGCGTAAAGAGCTTGTGACATCAGCTGGTCTTGTCACTGGCGCTGAAAGTTTGTGAATCGGCAAAGAATGTGTAATTACAAGTGAAACTACAATACGCACAATATAACTTGGCACTTTTCTGGAAGCGAAGGAGTCGAATGAAATTAGCTGACTTAGCGCTGGTACGGAGAGTTTCCGCCACTGTCAACCTTTCCTAGAAAACAGTGTAACAGATCGTAGCATTTTGGTAGGCGCTATGAATGCAACATTATTTTCATTGTGCTGCATGCCCTGCGAGAAGAAGGCGGGGCTTGTTCCCGTTACACCCCTCCCCCCACCTAGGAGGCGATCATTACGCTCGCTGCATTCCTAGCAAAGAGGTCGAGTTATACTGTGCGTATCAGTTCGTACTGGCTAGAGAGAAGAGCCGGTGAGGAGTTCGTCGCTTTCTTGTACGCAATACGGAGGATAATACGGCATTTACTTGCAGACCAAAAAGCGTACAGGACTAGCTGTATCGTATGCGTTAACGCTGTGATTTGCGTTTAGGAACATTTGTGTGAAATATTCTGAGCGGTATATGTCAGTTTAGATATGGCTAAGTTCCCCTTCTTTGTTAGGAATTGATCGGCAGAAAAAAAGCACGAATCTCATGTCGTGTGTACACATGTACATTTACAGGTTCAGCAGAGAACTGGTGAAGCTCAGTGGAGCTGTAGAAAAAGAGTAGGACACGAGTTCTGGAGCGGGCGCTATGGAAGCAGCGTGGTCCCTAGGTTGTTGTTTACTTTTGCGACGACCATCACACGAGAGCAGAGTCCATTGTAAACACACAGTGTCCGACGACTGTCGGCTGTCCGAGGGGTGGTGCGCGGGGGCGGCTACGGGTGCAGGCGCCTCCGCTGGCGCTGCCGCAGCCGCCGCCGCGCGCGCCGCCGCTAGGAGCCGCTTGCGGGGGCGGCGGGGGCGGCGTCGGCGGCGTCGCCGTCGGCGTCGTTGCGCACCACCGCCTCGACGGCGTCGTCGCGGGCAACGCAGTCGCGCACGGCCTGCAGCACGATGCGCACACGGCGGTCCAGCGCGGCGAGGTGCGGCTCCCACAGCACCGGCGCCACCGGGTCCTTCTGCATCGCGTCCCGCATCGCGTCGCTCAGCTTGCGGGGGCCGTTGTGGTACCTGCCGGGCACACACCTCGCCCTCAGTGGCGAAAACTTACGCATACATACACACACACACACACACACACACGCACACACACACACACACACACACACATTAGGATGGTTCGACACCGTTCCTCACAAGAGTCTTCTAACCAAACTGCGTGCCTATGGAATATCGCCTCAGTTGTGCGACTGGATTCGTGATTTCCTGTCAGAAAGGTCACAGTTCGTAGTAATAGACGGTAAGACATCGAGTAAAACAAAAATAATTTCCGGCGTTCCCCAAAGGAGGTGTTATAGGTCCTCTATAGACCTTGATCTACAGGGTGGTCCATTGATAGTGACCGGGCCAAATATTTCACGAAATAACCATCAAATGAAAAAACTACAAAGAACGAAAATCGTCTAGCTTGAAGGGGGAAACCAGATGGCGCTGTGATTGGCCCGCTAGATGGCGCTGCCATAGGTCAAACGGATATCAACTGCATTTTTTAAAAAATAGGAACCCCTATTTTTAATTACCTATTCGTGTAGTACGTAAAGAAATATGAATGTTTTAGTTGGACCACTTTTTTCGCTTTGTGATAGATGGCGCTTTAATAGTCACAAACGTATAAGTACGTGGTATTACGTAAAATTCCGCCAGTGCGGACGGTATTTGCTTCGTGATACATTACCCGTGTTAAAATGGACCGTTTACCAATTGCGGAAAAGGTCGATATTGTGTTGAAGTATGGCTATTGTGATCAAAATGCCCAACGGGCGTGTGCTATGTATGCTGCTCGGTATCCTGGACGACATCATCCAAGTGTCCGGACCGTTCGCCGGATAATTACGTTATTTAAGGAAACAGGAAGTGTTCAGCCACATGTGAAACGTCAACCACGACCTGCAACAAATGATGATGCCCAAGTAGGTGTTGTAGCTGCTGTCGCGGCTAATCCGCACGTCAGTAGCAGACAAATTGCGCGAGAATCGGGAATCTCAAAAACGTCGGTGTTGGGAAAGCTATATCAACATCGATTGCGCCCGTACCGTATTTCTATGCACCAGGAATTGCATGGCGACGACTTTGAACGTCGTGTACAGTTCTGCCACTGGGCACAACAGAAATTACGGGACGATGACAGATGTTTTGCACGCGTTCTATTTAGCGACGAAGCGTTATTCACCAACAGCGGAAACGTAAAAATGGCTCTGAGCACTATAGGACTCAACTGCTGAGGTCATTAGTCCCCTAGAACTTAGAACTAGTTAAACCTAACTAACCTAAGGACATCACAAACATCCATGCCCGAGGCAGGATTCGAACCTGCGACCGTAGCGGTCTTGCGGTTCCAGACTGCAGCGCCTTTAACCGCACGGCCACTTCGGCCGGCAGCGGAAACGTAAACCGGCATAATATGCACTATTGGGCAACGGAAAATCCACGATGGCTGCGACAAATGGAACATCAGCGACCTTGGCGGGTTAATGTACGGTGCGGCATTATGGGAGTAAGGATAATTGGCCAACATTTTATCGATGGCAGTCTAAATGGTGCAATGTATGCTGATTTCCTACGTAATGTTCAACCGACGTTACTACAAGATGTTTCACTGCATGACAGAATGGCGATGTTCTTCCAACATGATGGATGTCCGGCACATAGCTCACGTGCGGTTGAAGCGGTATTGAATAGCACATTTCATGACAGCTGGATTGGTCGTCGAAGCACCATACCATGGCCCGCACTTTCACCGGATCTGACGTCCCCGGATTTCTTTCTGTGGGGAAAGTTGAACGATATTTGCTATCGTGATCCACCGACAACGTCTGACAACATGCGTCAGCGCATTGCCAATGCATGTGCGAACATTACGGAAGACGAACTACTCGCTGTTGAGAGGAATGTCGTTACACGTATTGCCAAATACATTGAGGTTGACGGACATCATTTTGAGCATTTATTGCATTAATGTGGTATTTACAGGTAATTACGCTGTAACAGCATGTGTTCTCAGAAATGATAAGTTCACAAAGGTACATGTATTACATTGGAACAACCGAAATAAAATGTTCAAACGTACCTACATTCTGTATTTTATTTTAAAAAACCTACCTGTTACCAACTGTTCGTCTAAAACTGTGAGCCATATGTTTGTGACTATTACAGCGCCATCTATCACAAAGCGAAAAAAGTGGTCCAACTAAAACATTCATATTTGTTTACGTACTACACGAATATTTAATTGAAAATGGGGGTTCCTAATAAAAAAAAAACTACAGTTGATATCCATTTGACCTATGGCAGAGCCATCTAGCGGGCCATCCATAGCGCCATGTGGTTTCCCCCTTGAAGCTAGACAAGTTTCGTTCTTTGTAGTTTTTTCATTTGACGCTTATTTCGTGAGATATTTGGCCCGGTCACGATTAATGGACCACCCTGTATATTAACGACATAGGAGACAATCTGAGTAGCCCTATTAGATTGTTTGGAGATGATGCTGTCATTTACCGTCTTGTAAAGACATCCGATGACCAAAACGAATTGCAATATGATTTAGATAAGATATCTGTATTGTGCGAAAAGTGGCAATTGACCCTGAATAAAGAAAAGTGTGAAGTTATTCACATGAGTGCTAAAAGTAGCCGGCCGAAGTGGCCGTGCGGTTAAAGGCGCTGCAGTCTGGAACCGCAAGACCGCTACGGTCGCAGGTTCGAATCCTGCCTCGGGCATGGATGTTTGTGATGTCCTTAGGTTAGTTAGGTTTAACTAGTTCTAAGTTCTAGGGGACTAATGAGCTCAGCAGTTGAGTCCCATAGTGCTCAGAGCCATTTTTTTGCTAAAAGTAATCCACTACATTTCGATCACGCGATAAGTCACACAAACCTGAAGGCTGCAAATTCAACTAAATACTTGGGGACTACAATGACAAATAACCTAAATTGGAACTATCTCATAGATAATGTTGTGGGTAGAGCAAACCAAAGACTGCGATTCACTGGCAGAACACTTAGAAGGTGTAACAGGTCTACTAAGGGAATTGCTTACACCACACTTGTCCGCCATATTCTGGAGTATTGCTGTGCGGTGTGGGATCCGTATCAGGTGGGACTGACGGATGAAATCGAAAAAGTTCATCGAAGGGCGGCTCGTTTTGTATTATCGCGAAACAGGGGAGATAATGCCACAGACATGATACATGGCGGCCGATGTGACCGAGCGGTTCTAGGTACTTCAGCCTGGAACCGCGCGACCGCTACAGTCGCAGGTTCGAATCCTGCCTCGGGCATGGGTGTGTGTGATGTCCTTATGTTAGTTAAGTTTAAGTAGTTCTAAGTTGTAGGGGAGTCATGACTTCAGATGTTGTGCCCTAATGCTCAGAGCCATTTGAACCATGGTACGTGAATTGGAGTGGCAGTCTCCTCCAATTGTGAAAACATTCTGTTGGCACCCAGCTACATAGGGAGAAATGATCATCACAATAAAATAAGAGAAATAAGGGCTCGCAAAGAAAAATTTAAGTATTCGTTTTTCCCGCACCCGCACCCCTTTCGAGAGTGGGATGGTAGAGAGACAGCTTGAAAGTGGTTCATTGAACCCTCTGCCAGGCACTTTATTGTGAATAGCAGAGTAATCACGTAGACGTAGACGTTCGGATGGTGACAGAGACACATACTGTTCTTTGATAATCCACTGCTGGCCATTAAAAAAACACCAGGATGGACCCAATAAAAAATAAATTTTACTCATTGTGCATTTACTGGACTTATCAGAAATGTTTTATACAGGGTGTTGTGATAGTACCGTGGCAAACATCCAGGACTTGTAAAGGGGAGTGAGTACATAATACTTTGAACAGGAACCCATGTCCGCAAACGTACCTTTTCCATTCTACGACCTTTTCAGTTCAGATGTGTAACGCGCCCAAGTCTGCTGAGGCAAAGAGAAAAGTCTCATTGTTGCTCGTCCTGGTATGCAATAGCGTACACAGAATGACGTGTACTACGTCAGACGATCACATGATGTCACTTAACGTCTGCCTTGCTGCGAGATCTATTCAATGCATGTGCGTGTCAGGTACAGTAGCCATGGTTCGGTACACTTTTTCGGAATACGCAAGCATGCTCCTTGTATGTGGCGAAGCTCGAGGTAACGGAAGAGCTGCTAGTCGGCTATATCACAAACGTTTTCCTTAACGTAGCACGCCATCGCACAAACTTTTTACCCAAGTCAGCAGCGGCTCCGAGAAACGGGTACCTTCACCACGGGGAGGCAGACTGTGGTGCTCCATGGCAACGCCGCACGCCCGAATATGAAGAAGATGTACTGTATCGCGTTGAAGAGTACACGTCAACGAGTACTCGAACAATTGCGCGTGCAGTGGGTATAGTCACACTATCATCTGGGCCGTTCTGCGTGAGCAGCAATTACATCCGCGCACTTACAACTACGATTTATAAAGGGTACACGCTATGGATCCAGACGATTTTCCACAACGCGTTGGCTACTGCATGTGGTTCTTGCACCGCTGCGTCGACACATTCCTGTTTCCACTTCAAGTTCTGTTTACAGGTGAATGTAAGTTCACGAAGGATTGTGTTCTGAATTCGCCAAACAGCCATGTCTGAGCAGACGAAAACCGTCGTGCCACGCATGTACTGGGCATTCAGCACCTGTCTGGTATTAACGTGTGGGCAAGTATGTGATTGGGCTATACCTCCTTCCAATCAAGCTAACTGATCCTGCATGCTTGATCTTCCTACAAAACATATTCTTGGAAGTTGTGCCTCTGAATATCCATCAGGAAATTTCGTTTCAGCAAGACGAGGGGCAACTTCACTTCTCACGTGCAGTTCGGAGACATTTCAACATGCGGTAGCGTTCTCACTTTCCGCGCCCGGGTTCCCGGATTCGATTCCCGGCGGGGTAAGGGATTTTCTCTGCCTCGTGATGACTGGGTGTTGTGTGATGTCCTTAGGTTAGTTAGGTTTAAGTAGTTCTAAGTTCTAGGGGACTGATGACCATAGATGTTAAGTCCCATAGTGCTCAGAGCCATTTGAACCATTTGAACATTTCAACACACGGTATGGAGAAAGATGGACAGGTTCAAAAATGGTTCAAATGGCTCTGAGCACTATGGGACTTAACAGCTGAGCCGGCCGGCGTGGCCGTGCGGTTCTGGGCGCTACAGTCTGGAGCCGAGCGACCGCTATGGTCGCAGGTTCGAATCCTGCCTCGGGCATGGATGTGTGTAATGTCCTTAGGTTAGTTACGTTTAAGTAGTTCTAAGTTCTAGGGGACTGATGACCTCAGCTGTTAAGGTTCAAATGGCTCTGAGCACTATGCGACTTAACTTACGAGGTCATCAGTCGCCTAGAACTTAGAACTAATTAAACCTAACAAACCTAAGGACATCACACACATCCATGTCCGAGGCAGGATTCGAACCTGCGACCGTAGCGGTCGTGCGATTCCAGACTGAGGCGCCTAGAACCGCTCGGCCGCTCCGGCCGGCAAAGATGGACAGGCCGAGATGATCAAACCGCTTGGTCGCCACCATCGCAGGATTTAACTCCTATGGATTACTGGTTGTGGGGTCGTATGAATCGTTTAATTTACGAGACTCCTGTAGAGACAGAGGAAGATCGGCTGGCACGAGTTCTGGACGCTGCACTGGAAACTGAAAAGACGTCTGGTGGGATGGAGACTGTACCAGAACATGCTTTGAAGGTACAGTTCTGTAATAACGGTTGGTCGTCACAGCGAGCCGCTGTTGTAATGCATCTGTACTGTTCTGTATGGGCTCTTTTTTGGTTTGGAATAATGTAAACTAGTAATGTTTAAGTGTTAATATAAACAAAAGTGCTTAAATCATAAATGGAATTTTCGTTATGTTTCCTTTCAAATTGTTACCTAATGTACTATGTCACGCCTAATTCAGTTCCTCAAGCAAAAGTGGATGAGTTAAACATATGGACTGAAACATTCGTAGAACGGAAACGGTACGTTTCCCACATTGGTTCCTATTCAAAATATTATATAGCCACTCCCCTCTGCAAGTCTTAGAAGTTTGTGACGGAAATTTTCGAACACGCTGTATAATACGTTTAAATACTTCAATTGCGCACTTGAGAAAGTAATCGGACAATGGAGCAAAAATATAAAGAGCGTAATAGGACTGAGCTGCATAAAGAAAACTGTCAATATCAACTCCATTGCCTTTGTAGATCATCTGCCTGTTTTCTGGAACAATAGAGGAAGCAAAGGAACAAATCCTTGAACTAGAGAAACAAGCAGCTAAAATAGGTTTTACCATTTACTTTGAAAAAAAAACAAAATTATGACCAACAACAAACACCCAAATAAATATCTAAAAGTCCAAGAATAGAACACAGAAATAGTAAAAGAATTTACGTATCTAGAGGAATGGATTAGCTGGAATGCAACACCCCGCGAGGCGAAAGAATCCAGAAAAAAACAAACTTGAATTGGCCATCCAATTAACAAAAGGAGACGTTCAAGAAGCAATCCCTTTCGTTGGGGTCCAAAATTAAGCATTAAAAAACAGTGATAAAGCCAGAAGCATTGCATGCAGCACCACCATAACTATGAATCGCATACGCCAGATAGAACAGTCAAAACCAAACGAAAGAAAAATTTTAAGAAAAGCACAGGAATAAAATTTCAGTATGATGAAATAGTACACATCAAGGAAAAAAAACAAACTGAGAAACCCTCAGAACTATGCGCAGAAAGACACTAAATTTTTACGAATATCATCTCAGAAAGAACCCCAATACATTAACTAAGGGAATTTTTGATTTCTTCCGTAACAGCATAACAAAACCTAATTGGGTTTCGAGAACTGAAGAGAACCTAATTGAATTAAAAATTACAAGAAACTTATGACACCATCGAACAGTTCAGATAAATACTAAGGACGAAAAAACAAGGTTCCGATACAGATTTAAAATTAAGTTGATACCTATCACTTCGGAAGAGAAGAAGGAGGTCAGAGACAATGAAGGAATACTGGGCACAAAGGAAGAAACAACACGCAAAGAATGAAGAGGGTGAAACGAACGAAGAAGAATACGTTTAAATTCGTCGGTTAATTTCCAGCATACAGTTTGTTAACCTGAAAGTTGCTCTTGGAGCGCATCGGGACGAAGCAGAATACGGTTGTTGTGTTGTTGTGGTCTTCAGTCCTGAGACTGGTTTCATGCAGCTCTCCATGCTACTCTATCCTGTGGAAGCTCCTTCATCTCCCAGTACCTACTGCAACCTACATCCTTCTTAATCTGCTCAGTGTATTCATCTCTTGGCCTCCCTCTACTGTTTTTACCCTCCACGCTACCCTCCAATACTAAATTGGTGGCCCCTTGATGCCTCAGAACATGTCCTACCAACCGGTCCCTTCTTCTTGTCAAATTGTGCCACAAACTCCTCTTCTCCCCAACAGAATACGGTAGTGTCATTATTTATGTAAGTGCATTTCAAACTATATACGAGGGTTGGAACTTTAATAGTGGCAACAATTTATTTACAGCTCGTACAAAATAGATAAGTTTTTCAAAGTTTTAGAGACCTTTAAAGTAGTCACCAGCATTGTGTATAACCCGTTTCCAGCAATGTGGACGTCTTGGGATACTCTTAGCAGTGCCAGTTGTGTTGACAGTTCGAGCGATGCGGTCTATTGCCTGACGAATTTGTAGCACTTCTGAAGCGAATGCCGTGAAGTGTTTCATTCAGTTTAGAAATCGAGTTGAACTTACGAGGGCTGAAGTCAGAGGAGTGCAGTAGGTGGTATAGCACTTAGCAGCCACATCAGTCAAACAAATCAGTAACAGGTTGCACCGTACGTGCTTGAGGATTGTCCAGCAAAATGGTGGTCAGGTCCTGCAGAAAGTGTCATCACTTCTGCCTCTATGCTGTTCATTTTTGGAACACAACCTACGACCAGCTTAGAGACAGAAGTGCCAAGATGAGATAATATTCTAGAATACATCACGTACTCAAAAGTCTCGGAAGGTGATGTCAGTACTATTCTAGAATTAACTATCCTACTGTTCTAGAATACATCACCCTCTCAAAAATCTCGTAAAATGATGTCAGCAAGAAGGAAGGAAGATTGGGGTTTAACTCCCGTCGATATATGGGTCATTAGAGACGGATCAGAGTCTCGGTTTGGAGAAGGAAACCAGCCGTGCCCTCTAGAAGGCACCATCCTGGCATTTGCCTGGAGCGGTTTAGGGAAGCCACGAGAAAACTGAATGTCTAGATGGTGGGACGCGAGTTAGAACAGTCGTTCTTCCAATTCTAGTGCTAACCACAGCGCGACATCGCTCGGGATGGACTGGAAGAAGCTGCACAAATATTCAGTCACACCTTGACAACGCACTTTACAAAACGAAAAACTTACTGTCTTGTGACTGTAAAATCAGTGAGTCGCAGTTGGCTTCGGACAACTCAGAAATATCTGGGTATACGCTTTGCAGGGACATGACATGGTTTGATGGGATAGCTTCAGTCGTGGGCAAAGCAGGCAGCTGCTTCGGTTTAAGGGTAGAATACTAGGGAAATGTAGTCAGTCTACCAATGAGATTACTTACAAATCACATGTGTGACCCATCCGGATATATTGCTCAACTGTGTGGGATCCGTACCAAACCGGACTAGCAACGTATTTTAGTATCTTAATCTTGCTTGTAGCAGTTGCCAATGGTCATTGGTGGCTCAATAGGTGCAACACGTTAACGGGTTTCTTCCCTGAATAACGTTCGATCGGTCACTGCTACTCGCACAGTGCGTCGTTCTCGATGTGTGTCTGTGTCACGCGGACCACTATATTCTGTTCTACGGTTGTGGGAATATTCCAAATTGTGTCCAGCATGTGCAGCAGTCTGTCCATACGTCCGTCCAGCATCCGGCAGAGACACAGTGGGATCTCGTTCAAACGGCTGAAGCTGTTCACCGACTCGCAGGGCACGTTTGTACCATAGAATCAATGTTGCAGACACTGTTCAGCTCTAAACTCAACACAGTTACTGCCTGCAGAATTGAAACAAAAGCCACACAAACAGATCTCCGTAGCACCATCTGATCGCCGAAGACGATGACAAATGAATCAGTAACACTACAACGCCTCAGTATCCAAGTGTTATAAACGGGTTCCACTGAACATTATAGTTGAGCGTATTTCATTTGTTTCTCCGGCAGTGTTGTATCATCGAGAGGTTTATTTTTGTAACTCCGAGAGCGTACCTTCCAAGAAGAGTCGAGCGACATATTGCGTCCTCCCAAATACGAAATGATCACTACGAGAAAATCAGAGAAGCTGGAGATCATACTTAATGTATCGAATATATGAGACTGGTGACATAGCACTAGAATTTCGGAAAAATATCATGCGCACATTCTCAAAGATAGCAACGACGGACAAGTGTGAAAGCTATAGTAGAATCGGTTTAACGGATCATACATCAAACTAGCTGACCAGATTAATATTCATGAGAATAGAAAAGACAATTGAGACCTTGTTACATGACGATCAGCTTGGCTTCAGGAAAGATGAATGCACCAGAGAGACAGTTCTGGCGTTGCCCTTGATAATGGAAGCAATATTAAGAACAACCAGGACATCTTCGTAGGGTTTGTTGATCTAGAAATAGCGTTCAACAATGTAAAATTTTGTAAGCTGTTCGAAAGTCTTCGAAAAAGTGGTGTAAGTTGGAGGGAAAGACGGGTAACATGTATAAGAACCAAGAACGAACAATAATAATGGAACACCAATATCTAAGAGCTGGGATTAAAAAGGGTGTAAGGCAGGGATGCAACCGTTATCCCGTAGTGTCCAATTAGTATATCGAAGAAGCGATGATAGCCAGGCACTGAAATTCGGAGTGAGAGAGTGTCAACGATGAGATTCGGTGGTGACATTGCTATCCTCTGGGGGAGCGAGAAAGAATTACAGGACATACTGCACTACACTGAAGCGCCAAAGAAACTGGTAAGGGCATGCTTATTCAAATACAGAGACATGTAAACAGACAGAATACGGCGCTGCGATCGGCAACGCCTATATAAGACAACAAGTGTCTGGCGCAGTTGTTAGATCGATTACTGCTGCTACAACGGCAGGTTATCAAGGCTTAAGTGACTATGAACGTGGTGTTATACTCGGCGCACGAGCGATGGGACACAGCATTTTCGAGGTAGCGATGGAATGGGAACTTTCCTGTACGTCCATTTCACGAGTGTACCGTGAGTATCAGGAATCCGGTAAAACATCAAATCTCCGACATCGCTGCGGCCGGATGAAGATCCTGGAAGAATGGGACCAACGACAACTGAAAAGAATCGTTCAACATGACAGAAGTGCAACCCGTCCGCAGATTTCTGCAGATTTCAATGCTCGGCCATCAACAAGTGTCAGCTTGCGAATCATTCAACGAAACGTCATCGATATGGGCTTTCGGAGTCGAAGGCCCACTCGTGTACCCTTGATGACGGCGCGACACAAAGCTTTACGCCTCGCCTGGGCCCGTCAACACCGACGTTGGAGTGTTGATGACTGGAAACATATTGCCTGGTCGGACGAGTCTCGGTTCAAAATGTATCTAGCGGATGGACGTGAACTGGTATGGAGACAACCTCACGAATTCATGGATCCTGCATGTCAGCAGGGGACTGTTCAAGCTGGTGAAGACTCTGTAATGGTGTGGGGAATGTGCGATTCGACCGATATAGGACCCCTGACATGTCTAGAAACGACTGTGACAGCCGGCCGCGTTGGCCGTGCGGTTCTAGGCGCTCCAGTCCGGAGCCGAGCTGCTGCTACGGTCGCAGGTTCGAATTCTGCCTCGGGCATGGGTGTGTGTGATGTGCTTAGGTTAGTTAGGTTTAAGTAGTTCTAAGTTCTAGGGGACTGATGACCACAGCAGTTGAGTCCCATAGTGCTCAGAGCCATTTTGACTGTGACAGGTGACACGTACGTAAGCATCCTGCCTGATTACCTGCATCCATTTATGTCCATTGTGCATTCCGACGGTCTTGGGCCATTCCAGCAGGACAATGAGACACTCGACACCTCCAGAATTGCTACAGAATGGTTCAAGGAACACTCTTCTGAGTTTAAACACTTCCGCCAGCCACCGGACTCCCAGGACATGAACATTAGTGAGTATATCTGGGACGCCTTGGAACGTTCTGTTCAGAAGTGATCTATACACTCTCGTACTCTTGCGGATTTATGGACAGCCCTGCAGTATTCATGGTGTCAGTTCCGCCCAGCATTACTTCAGACATTAGTCGGGTCTACGCCATGTCCTGTTGCGGCGCTTTTACGTGCTCGCGGGGCCCTACACGATATTCGGCAGGTGTTTCAGATTCTTGGCTCTTCAGTGTAAATGAACTGTGTACTGAGCACTGAACATGGATTAAGAGAGAACTGAAGAAATGCGAAAGTAATGAGGAACAGGAGAAATAAGATTAATGATAAAATTAACATCAAAACTGGGGAACTCGAAGTAGAGAAATTCAGGAATTCTGCTATCTTGGAAGTGAAACAGTCCATGACGAACGAAGAAAGGACATAAATAGCAGACTTGCACAGACAGAGAGGGCATTCCTGACCAAAAGGAGGCTACTGCTATAATTTGAGGAAGAAATTTCTGAGAATGTACCTCCGGAGCACAGCAGTGTATGGTAATGACACATGGACTGTGGGGAAGGTGACAAGAAAAGAATCAAAGCGTTTCAGATGTTGTGCTACAGATGAATATTGAGGTAGAGTGGTATGGTAAGGTACGCGGAGGTCTTCACAGAATAGAAATATGTGGGAAACAGAGATAAGAAGGAGGAAACGAGTGATAGGACAAGTGTTGAGACGTCAGGGAGTAACTTTCATGGTACTAGAAGAGGGAGTTGTAGGGAGTAGAAACGGTAGAGGAGGACTGAAATTGGAATGCATTCAACAAATACTAGAGGCAAGTGCTACTCTGAGATGTTAGAGGAAAAGAATTTGTATCGGACTGTATCAAACCAGGTGACTGGTGATCAAAAGGAAAAAAAGAAGTTTTGTAGACAATCATTCTTCCCACGATCTATCCGCAAAAGGAACAAGGAAGGGATACGAAAGGTACCCTCCTCAACACTTTGTAAAGTATCTTGCGCAGAATACATGTAGATATAAGATTAGAAAGAACGGAGAGAGAGAAGTATGAAAGAGCGAAAGGTCTCTACTTCCAAGTATTATCATGTTCCCACTAACTTGGCCCTTCTTGTGCCTAATTCCTTGTTTGTAGAATAAAAATTGGCTTCATTTATTCCACGACCGGTTTAGAAGCTTAAAGCTTCATCTTCAGGTGAGTAATCACTTCCGTGTCATGCTATCCTGGCGGGCGATGTGCGTGCTGGTCCTACACTTCCATGCGTTTGTTTGACGTGAATGTGATCCACCATGACTCACTGGCCCTACTGCCACACATTTATGTTCCCATAATTGTTTGGTGGTAGCTGAAGATGAAGCTTAGGTTCCGAAACTGGTCGTGGAATAAATTAAGAAAATTATTGGCAACTGAAGCGGATTTTTTTTTTAATATATTCCTCAGTTGCGGTTGTTCATCTGGTCAAATATTTCGTGTAATTCCGCTTAATATTTCTTCGAAGGAGGGATTTGGTGCTCCGGAAGCGATTGCCAGGTTTCGTTCTGGTAATACCTCGGTAAAGGGGTCGCGCTACAACTTTCGCAAGTGCCGAGGGAGCGCACGCACTTGGCCAACTCCGCTAATCTCCTCGTCTCAAGAGAGAAAATTTGTCGAAGAACAAAAGTGACCTGTAGCACCCGCGACTAGAGTTTCTTTCCTTTCTCCTCTCTGAAGAGCGTTCGCCGCTTTTAATTGCGAACGAAAGTGAACGACGGTCGGCGAGAGCTCTCGGCGCGAACCGCATTCATCTCGGCCCGCGAGAAAGAACATTAATTATCCGGAAGAAGAAACACTGTTCGTCATTCCGACAGCCCGGGGGCAAAGATTTCCCCTGCCGACGCCGAGGCGCGGGAAAAAAGAGAGAGGGGAAAGAAAAGGCAAGAGTGGTGGGTGAGTGAGAAAGGGTGGGAGGGGGCGGGTGAGAAGAACGACCGAGGTAACCGCTAGAAGCTGGGAGAGGGAAGAGGAGTAATGCATTCTCCTAGTTATTTTCACTGACAAATAGAGTGAAAGGAGGAGGGAGGTGTATTCGAAGAGCACTCCACTCGTCCAGTTTTGTTTCGCGGTCCGTGTGCGCGAGTCTCTTGCGCCAGTAGGTGCAAGATGACAGTTGAAAGGGCGCCGCCAAGCGCGCGGGATAAATTATTAGGCGAGATGACTGCAGAGCTGCTGCTACTTGCGGTCTCTTGCCGTGGTGTTGTGGAGGGGCGCGGGAGGCAGTGAATGATTGATGGGCCGGAGCTGAAAGCAGCGACGCCGGCGTCGCCGCGCTGGCCGGCCGTCCATTATTGCCGGCGCAAGTGCGTGGCGTCCCGTGACGTCGGGGAAGCGGCCGCCGACGCAAACCGCTAATGAAGGACATCAATGCGTAATGCAGCCGCGGGCGGAGGGACTGGTCCCACCGTAAAGCGGGTTGCATCGCGCCAGGCGCCGCAGCGCCGTCGAAACTACCAGAGGTATCGCGTTACCGAGTTTCGTCCGTTTTATGTCCTCTGTGGCAGAAATTTGCCGATTTGGCGAATTCGGGCAAAAGCAGCCCTCCCCCTTCTGTTTCCCTCCCTCCATCAGCCCCCCCCCCCCCCCCCGGTCACACACACGTATAGCTGAGTCACATTATCGTCAAAATCTCATTGATGTGAGGGTCATGTGACGCTAACGAGCCAGTTACGTGTACTAGGGAATTTACAGGTTGACTGTCCCCGTTAAGGACACGATACACAACCGATAAATCGCTGGTGGCGATATCGTTTGCAATCATCGCTCGCATATACCATGCCACATTCGAGTGATTAATCAACCAAATTCAACGTTTTCTTCGAACGACACTTTCTCGTGAAATTCTGCTATGTAAAATGAACTGTTATGTTTAGAAATAGTGGAAGTTGATCTCCGTATGTCGACTAATACTCGCAGAAAGTTAAAAAAAAGCAGGAAATGAAATTTATTAAACTTCAATAAGTTTTTTATGCATGCGGCCGAAGCCATATATTTTTTTTAAAATTAAAAGACAATTCAATTTTCCACGTTGTGAGGTGGCAAAAATGATGGGATAGCGACATGCACATATACAGGTGGCGGTAGTATCGCGTACATAAGGTATAAAAGAGCGGTGCATTTGCCGAGTTGGCATTTGTACTCAGGTGGCCATCTGAAAAGGTGCGAAAATTGGCAGTTGACCCTAAATAAAGAAAAGTTTGAGGTCATCCACATGAGTGCTAAAAGGAATTCGTTAAACTTCGGATACACGACAAATCAGTCTAATCTAACGGCCATAAATTAAATACGTAGGAATTGCAATTACGAACAAATTAAATTGGAAAGAACACATAGAAAATTTTGTGAGGAAGGCTAACCAAAGACTGCGTTTTATTGGCAGGACACTTAGAAAATGTAACAGATCTACTAAGGAGACTGCCTACACTAGGCGTGTCCGTCCTCTTTTAGAATACTGCTGCGCAGTGTGGGATTCTTACAAGATAGGACTGACGGAGTACATCGAAAAAGTTCAAAGAAGGGCAGAACGTTTTGTATTATCGCGAAATATGGGGAGAGTGTCACTGAAATGATACAGGATTCGGGCTGGACATCATTAAAAGAAAGGTGTTTTTCGTTGCGACGGAATCTTCTCACGAAATTCCAATCACCAACTTTCTCCTCTGAATGCGAAAATATTTTGTTGACATCGACCTACATAGGGTGGAACGATCACCACGGTAAAATAAGGGAAATCAGTGCTCGTACGGAAAGATATAGGTATTCGTTCTTTCCGCGCGCTATACGAGATTGGAGTGATAGAGAACTGTGAAGGTGTTTCGATGAACCCTCTGCCAGGCACTTAAATGTGATTTGCAGAGTGTCGATGTAGATGCAGATGTCTCTGACGTGATTATGACCGCACGACGGAAATTAACAGACTTTGAACGCTGAATACTAGTTGTTGCTAGATGCATGGACGTACCATTTCGGAAATCGTTAGGGAATTCAGTATTCCTAGAGCCACAGTGTCAAGAGTGTGAGGAGAACACCAAATTTCAGGCAGTGGCCGTCGGCCTTCGCTTAACGATCGAGAGCAGAGGCGATTGTGTAGAGTTGCCTGGGTAAGAGACTAGCAACAGTGCGTGGAATAACCACAAAATTAATGTGGGACGTACGATGAACGTATCCATTAGGACAGAGAGTCGAAATCTGGCGTTAATAGGCTGTGGCAGCAGACGACCGATGCGAGTGCCTCTGATAACAGCACGACATCGCCTGCAGCGCCTCTCCTGGGATCGTGACTATATCGGTTGGACCCCAGGCGACTGGAAAACCGTGGCCTGGTCAGATGAGTTCTGATTTCAGTAGGTAAGAGCTAATAGTAGGGTTCGAGTGGGGCTCGGACCCCACGAAGCCATGCACCCAAGTTGTCAGCAAGTCACTGTCCAAGCGGGTGGTGGTTCCATAATTGTTTGGGCTGTGTTTACAATGGGCTGGTCAAATTAAACCGGTGATTGACTGGAAATGGTTACGCTCGGCTACTTGGAGACCATTCATGGAGTTAATGTTCCCAAACGACGATGGAATTTTTATGGATGGCAATACGCCATGTCATCGGACCACAATTGTTCGCGATTGGTTTGAAGAACATTATGGACAATTAGAGCGAATAATTTGGCCATCCAGATCGCCCGGCATGAATCCCATCGAACAGTTATTGATCGTAATCGAGATGTCAGTTCGTGCACGAAATCCTGCACCGGCAACCCTTTCGCAATTATGGACGGCTACAGAGCCAGCATGGCTCAGTATTTTTGCAGAGGATTGCGTCTGTAGCGTCAGAAAAATATCAAGACACATGATTGATAGTAAGATTCTGAATTCGTAAACGAAACAGTATTGTTTTTTGCAACCGTTCTCCTTCATTTATTATTTCAATTGTGTTTATCATATAGACAGAAACAAGTATTATCCGCCTGAAGGTTTACTTTGCGTTCCAACCAAAACAGCACTTAACAACAAATATTCGAACTTCTTTTCGCCTTTCTGCGGTGCCCCATGTTTTCCCTTCAGTGGTATCCTCAAGCACGTCTGTTAAAGAACTTAATACAGCATGCTTTTTTTTTTTTAAAAAAAATGTGCTTATCTTTCTTCTTTTGCTTTCTATGGTATTTCTGTGTCGGTCTACTGCTCTTATGATACACACTTTCCTTATAATGTAATAACTTCGTACCGAGTCTGATTATTTACACACTCTTACAAAAAAATGGCTCTGAGCACTATGGGACTTAACATCTGAGGTCATCAGTCCCCTAGAACTTAGAACTACTTAAATCTGACTAACCTAAGGACATCACACACATCCATGTCCGAGGCAGTCGCGCGGTTCCAGACTGACACACTCTTACACTTCACTCGATTATGTAAGACATGAATACTTTTATTTAATTACTTCATTTCCGGAAGAGATCTTTGTTGCAGATTCTGATGTTTGTGAGTCTAATATTTTTGACTCTGGTGTAGCAATAATTGGGGAGAACTCATTTCCACTTTGTCTTTAGTTTTATTGCTATTGAAGTTTTATCGTCAGTTCTCTCTTCAGCGACTTGTTATTCCGTTCATGAACAAGTTTGGTTCGACGTGTAGCGAACAAAACTTCACGTTCTTTTGCCTGTACGGAAAGTTTCTCAACAAACAGTTATGTCTTCTAATACTTACTAGACATTTTCTGCTCCTAAGAAAACATTAATCTTCATTAAATGTTTGTAGGTTCAACAGAATCGTAGCTACTCCTGGAATCTAATGTTCCATACCTCACAGATTCTTTTTGCCAGTGCTGTAGTTTATTGCGCCACATAGTTTTTTTTTTTTTTTTTTTTTTTTTTTTTTTACAAATCATGTCAAACTTCAACATCAAAGTCAAAGTAGTCCCATAGTCAGGGAGTGAGCTCAGGAGAGCAGATGCAGGGATCCTGCGTTGTCCTTCTAGGCAGGCCCCAACGGAGGTGGTTTGCCATTGGTATCCTCCGTCCTGTTATGAAGTGGCTAATTTGTATTTGTGATGTGGCTTGACAGCAATGAGTGCATGTAAAGTGTAGCGTTGAGTTTGTGTTGTTATGGACGATAGACAAGGGTGTGGGTGAAACCAATGCCATCACAGAAGCTGTTCCTCTCGAAGAGCCCCAAGCGAACTTCCGAGCTTCAAGTCCCCATCCGACGGACGTATCATCATCAGCAGTATATTTAGAATTTAATCCAGCATACCGACGCATATACGGAGGTGACAAAAAGCCATGGGACACCTCCTATCGTGTAGGACCTCCTTTCGTCCGGCGCAGTGCAGAAATTTGACATGGCCTTGACATGTCATGGGCTCACCAAGTCGTTGGAAATCCTCTGCAGAAATATTGCGCCATGCTTTCTCAGTAGCCGACCATAATTGCAAAAGTGTTGCCGGTGCAGGATTTTGTGCACAAGCTGATCTCTGGATTATGTCCCATAAATGTTCGATGGCATTCACGTCGGGCGATCTGGGTGGCCAAACCATTCTCTCGAACTGTCCAGGATGTTGTTCAAACCAATCGCCAACAACTGTGGCGCATTATCACATGGCGCATTATCATGCAAAAGACATTCATCGTTGTTTGGGGACATTAAGCCCATGAATGGCTGCACATGGCCTCCAAGTAGCAGAACGTAACGATTTCCAGTCTATGATCGGTTAAGTTGGACCAGAGGACCCTTTCCGTACCACGTAAACACAGTCCACACCATTATGGAGCCGCCACCCGCTTGCACAGTGACTTGTGGACAACTTGGGTCCATTGCTTCGTGCGGTCTGCGCCACAATCGTACACTACCGTCAGCTCTTACCAACTCAAATCGGGACGTATCTCACCAGGCCACGGTTTTCCAGTCGTCTAGAGTCTAACCTATACGGTCACGAGCCCGGGGGAGGGGCCGTACGGTTAAAGGCGCTTCAGTCTGGAACCGCGTGACCGCTACGGTCGCAGGTTCGAATCCTGCCTCGGGCCTGGATGTGTGTGATGTCCTTAGGTTAGTTAGGTTTAAGTAGTTCTAAGTTCTAGGGGACTGATGACCACAGAAGTTAAGTCCCATAGCGCTCAGAATCACCAACCCGGGGGAGGCGCTGTAGGCGATGACCTGCTGTTAGCAAGGGCACTAGCGTTATTCCTCTGATGCCATAACCCATTAACTCCAAATTTCGTCGCACTGTCCTTACGGATGCTTTCGTCGTACGTCCCAGATTGATTTTTGCGGTTGTTTTACGCACTGTTGCTTGTCTGTTAGAAGCGACAACTCTACGCAAACGCCGCTGTTGGAGATGTAGTGCCCGAAATTTAGTATTCTCCGCGTAGTCTTAACACTGTGGCTCCCGGAGTATTAAATTCCCTAACTTCAAGAATGGAACGTCCCCTGTGCTTAGCTCCATCTACCATTCCGCGTCCAAAATCTATTAATTCCCGTCGTGCGGCCATAATCACGGCGGAATCCTTTTCACATGAATCACCTGAGTACAAATGATAGCTTAAGCAATGCAATGCCATTTATACCTTGGATACGCGATACTACCACCAACTGTATACGTGCATACCTCTACCGCATGACTTTTGTCACCTCATTGTCTACTGGTGACGAGGGACTTTACGCTACCACAACTCCTTCCCGCCGGCCGGGGTGGCCGGGCGGTTCTAGGCGCTACAGTCTGGAACCGCGCCACCGTTACGGTCGCACGTTCGAATCCTGCCTCGGGCCTGGATGTGTGTGATGTCCTTATGTTAGTTAGGTTTAAGTAGTTCCAAGTTCTAGGGGACTGATGACCTCAGAAGTTAAGTCCCATAGTGCTCAGAGCCATTTGAACCATTTTGAACTCCTTCCCTTTACCGTAAAGGGAAAGGGAGGATTGCCAATAACTTGTGGCGGGTCTGGAGTACCGGCCACCTCCGACAAAGCTAATCGTATCCAACGCAGCAAGACCACTGGCATACATCAACGTAGACGGTAATATTCTCTATCGTTTGGTGTAGTATTCAACAGTGCAGCTTACTGTCCACTTTTTGGCGTGCTACTGTCGAACCGTATAACGAAAACCACACAAGTGCAGGCAGGACTTGCGTTCTGAGGGTTCCGTACAAACTTAGTTATGTATATGGATAGTTCATCTATATGCTGAGATGAGTGAGTTTACGAGTATAAAATATGCGACATAAATGCCGTAGCTATTGACTGCATTGACTTAGACGCTTAAATTTCTTATACCGCCTAGAGACCGTAGATCTTAGTATTTGACTAAATTTCAGCTTATTACGTCTACCTGTTCCTGAGAAAAAAGGGTCTTGACAGAGGGCCGAATCTTTTGACTGCATTGTCTTAGGAGCTTAAAATTTTTTACACCGCCAAGGGACCGTAGACCACTGTTTGACATAAATTCCATTTGATAATGCAACCGCAGAAAAAAAAGATAAATTTCAATCCGATAATCTAACTGTTCGAATCCTGCCTCGGGCATGGATGTTTGTGATGTCCTTAGGTTAGTTAGGTTTAACTAGTTCTAAGTTCTAGGGGACTAATGACCTCAGCAGTTGAGTCCCATAGTGCTCAGAGCCATTTGAACCATTTGAATCTAACTGTTCCTAAGAAAAATGCGTCTTAACAGACTGACGAGCTAACAGACAAACAGATGGACGATAAACTATTGCTATACATTCACAAACGCGATTCTCTGATCAAAATCGACTGCTGGAAGTGTGTGCATCTCGTGCCTGCGTGTGAATTAGCAGTCAGCCACGTCGCGAGTGTGTCTACGACGTCACTGATCTGCAGATTGTACCAAGTGCTGAATTCTAAATTCCCGAGCATGCTGCACACTGCGCATGCGCTGTAACAGGCGACTATGATGGCATCTGCTATCATCGGCAGCTGACCTATTCTGGCCGAGCTGAATGCTGTTATAGAAATGGATTCTGTATTATTGTGTCTTCTTAAACTTAATTGTGTTGTTTGCTTTGTTTTTGGTGAAACACTTAAAAGATTCACAAGATACCGGTATTTTTTCCTATCTAGTATTCTCCTAGAAGAGGGACGAAATATCTGAAAGCAAACAGGTATTTATGTTTTACAGAGAAATAGCCTACACTATGCATAAATAAGAAAGTAAATAGATAAACATGTTTAAAACAAAATTATTTCAACAGTGAAAAAGGCACAATTGTTTAACAGAATAATAATTTTGTATGTTATTTGACACTTAGCAGGAAAACACGATACAGAGGATAAAGCGAAAAGGCTGCGTTCTTGATATTGTTTGATGTGTTTGCAAGTATATATTTACTCGAGCTAATGAATGTTTATACGAGGGCTATTCGGAAAATAAGGAACGATAGGTCGCGAAATGTAAACCACAGTGAAAATCAAAACTGTTTTGTTTGCAACAGTTAGCTACAACTTCCAGCTGCTTATCTCCATAGTCGCCGATCCGACTTAGACGTTTTTCGTAGCATTGGATCAACTTTCCAATACCCTCGTTATAGAAGGCAGCTGCAAGTGCTTTCCGCCAATTCTTTGCGCCGGCCTACAGCTCGTTGTCTGTGCCAAAATGTTGTCTTCATGGCCAGCGGTTCATGTGAGCAGAGATGAAACTCAGAGGGAGACAATTACGGGCTGTATTGTCGGTTAATCAAACATTTCCAATTCAAAACGATCCAGGAGCATCTTCATTGCCCCTGCAGATTGCGGCTGAGAATTGTCTTGAAGAAGAAACCGCACGACAGTTATGTAATGTTGGCTGCATAGCTTCAGGTGAAATTTCTCACCAGGCCCTCGTATTTGGCAGGAGAAACTATTGTTCTAGGTATCTTTATGTGCTACCTGTGTGCTGAGAACTAAAAAGAACTACCTAACGCGATCGACGGGCGTACTAGAGACACTTCCCAAACACCTGTGCAAAACTTCATCGGATTTTCACTGTGGTTTCCATTTCGCGACCGATCGTACCTCACTTTCCGAATAACCCTCGTATTTCGAAATATTTGGATGACACACTTTCTGTTCTTTTAGTTCTCAGGAGCGTAAAGAATTTACCACACGACCTTTGACAGGAGCTTCATGATTTCTGCTTTGGTCATTGATAAACTCTATTGTCGTCGTTTATTCCTACAATTTATATATACCGATTTTTTCGTAAAAATGATACTCCCTCAAAACCTTACTTTCACCAGGCAGATGCCAAACTGCATACCGGACAGCTCTCAGCTCGCACAACAAACGCAGTTTTGGTACCGACGAAGGAGAGAGACGAGTCTCAGTACGGGGGTAAAACGCCAGGGGCGCTGCTGTACACTCACTTGTCTCGAGGAATCAACTGAGACAAGGAAGTCCACCGAGTAAAAGGGGCTTAACGATGATGATGATGATTTTTGGTGAAAGGCCTTCAACATCATGGTCATCAGCGTCCTGATGAAAAGTCAGCATGCCAGTCTCATGGTTGGGGACGAAGGCTGTCCCCACATGCGTAGCAGTTTATATTGCATTAAAGTCTGTCTCTCTTCTCCATTAATTTGCAGGATGAGCCCTGACAATTCACAAAACGCCACCACACTTGTAAGACCGGAATCAGTACCCGCGAGGATGGTGGGCAGATCTCCACCGAGACTGAGGGCTGCTTGATATCAGTATATAAGACATACGTTGCCAAAATATGCTGAACTGAAAGCGGCACACCACGGGCCTCACAGAGTGGTGGATCCTCCCGCCGAAGGAGGGAGCCGCGTGCTAAAGGGCTGTGTCCGATGCGCAGCCTGGTACGCAGAACCTTTTTCCAGCGGTGAGGCTGACATGAAGTCTGCCATTCCTGTGCGGTATATTTGAGCGACCGCAGTTTGTTTTCTGTCAACTTCAACCATTTAATCTCCCACTGACGCATGGTGCGTTTGTCAGAAAATGAGACGACGGCGTGCAACGGGATGGGACATTGACGGAGAACATCATCCCGACTTGCTTCCTTGGCATCTTTGTCGGTCATGTCGTTTCCCTGTTACTGATGTGACAGGAACTCAGGAAAAGTTCAGCCCCCTGCCAAGGTGTTGGTGCCTCTGTAAGGAGTCATGGATGAGCTGAATCAGCTGGTCTACTGGATGCATTTGATGAAGTGCCTGCATTGCACTAGGGGAGTCGGAACAGACAAGAAACCTTATACGGTGATGTTTGTGAATGCTCTCTAGTTCTATCATAACGTTATATAACTCCGCATCATAATTTGTAAATACTGTTCCTGAAGATACACTTTGAAAACCCTGTCAGGGAAAACAGTGGAACAACCGAGGACATTCTCTTGCTGGGATCCATTCGTATAAACAACGATAAAATTGTGGTACGTACGTAAAATTGAAGAAAACAAACTTGTAAAAACATAATTTGGAATACAAGTTTTCTCGCATGCGTTAAGTTTAAAATCACTTTGGGCCTCTGAAGAAACCAACGCGGCAACGCGTTAAATCCGTTGCTGTGCATTTGGTTGTCTGATACATCCAGATCCTTGAAACAGTCAATAGCCACGTATCCCGAATGGCTTGGTCGCATCGGGCCGATTCCTGAACAGCGTTCAAAGCTGGGTTGGACCACTGCACTACGAGGTGAACCCAAAAGTACCGGAACAACACTGTAGTGGACGGAACTTGTGTAGTACCCATTTCTGTCTCTAGGACTCATTGCCAGTTCAGTGCCGTCAATGTTGTCGACCTGGCTTGTTCTGTTCATCTGCAGTGATTGTTTATGATAGCGTTCTTTATTTCCTGTTTCGTTTTTTAAGACGGAAAGTTTAAGTTAACAATGAAGAGCTGAGAAATTTTGTTTGCTACTCGGTAAAATTGCTGTTGAAAACAGCTCACAGAGATGACGCTATCGGAAAAGCTCAGGTGTACGAGTGATTTGCACAATTTAAAAATGGCGACATGTCGATTGATGACAAACCTCGTTCTGAACGTCCATCAACTGCCCGAATCGATGAAAATATTGAAAAAATTCAAGAATTTGTGCTCACAGACCGTCGACATGTAATTGATCAACTGTCAGAGATTACTGGGTTATCTTGGAGCTCAGTTCAGCGAATTTTAACGGATGATTTTGGAATGAAAAGCGTTGCTGCCAAGATTGTTCCTCGGGTACTGACTGACGGTCGAAAGGAACATCGAGTTGAAACATGTGCTTTCAAACAAAAGCTTGAAACTGATCCAGATTTTCTGTCAAAGGTCATTACTGGTGATCAGTCATGGTGCTACGGTTAAGACCCAGAAACAATGCGATAGTCAAACCAGTGGAAGACGCCATCGTCACCCCGTCCAAAAAATGTCATCAAGTCAAATCAAACATCAAAACACTGCTGATTTGCTTTTTTGATGCCAAGGGCGTAGTTCATTCAGTGTTTGTTTCCCCAGGCCAAGCCATCAACCAATCTTTTATTTGGAGATTTTAAGAAGACTGCGTAACAGTGTTCGTCAAAAAAGACCCGATTTGCGGCAGAGAAGAGACTGGTTCTTCCACCACAACAACGCACCTGCACACAACACCATCTCTGTTAGACAGTTTTTGGTTAAAAATGGCACGGTTCCGCTGCCCCATGCACCTTACTCGCCTAGCCTGGCTCCGTGCGGCTTTTTGTTATTTCCACGTATGACAAAGGGCATGAAAGGACACCGATCTGACAACACTGAAGAAGTCAAGAAAGAAAACGAGGGAGGAGCTGTCAGCCATTTCTAAAGATGACTAAAAAAATATTTCTAACAGTGAAAGCACGGGTGGGACAAATGTATTGAGTTGTAATGGAGGGTATTTTGAAGGGGATAATGTTGTTTTGTAAACAATTTGAAAACATAGAGCTTTTAAAAAATAATTCCGGTTTCTTTGGGTACCCACATCTAAATGCCAATGAGTGAGGTGAGCCAAAAGGATACGTCGCCGAATCCAGAGTGGTGGGTCACCAGCCTCTACCCACAAACTCGGAACTGGGCTGGTCCGAAAGGCTCCAGTCGATTTCCGAATGCCCTCACGGTAGACAGCGTCTAACATCTTGAGGTAGGAAATACAGACTGATCCATAGACCACACTGCGATAATCTAAACGTGATCGAACAAATGTCCTATGAAACTGCAGGAGGCGGGACCTGTGAGCTCCCCATGCTTTTCCTCTAAGGCATTTTAAAATATTCGATGAGCGAAGTGGCTTAATTGTTCCTCTCTTACCGGCTGAGGTGCGGGACCCTAGAAATGAGCAGGACTGTGGCAAGTGTACGTGTGTTAGGCTGTGGTCACACCGCAATCTCCCTGCCTTCCCTGGTGCTTGTGCCGTACCTGAGCAGCGTGGTGAGCGTCGACTGCCGCAGAAGGCAGCACTGTATGACGGGCGCCAGGATGGACATCTCGTCATGGAAGGGCCGGCCGAAGCCGCGCCCGTGGTCCAGGTGCAGCGGGAACGTGTCGTTGCCGAACATGCGGAACGTCTCGTAGTGGTGACGGTCCATGTTGCCCGTCAGGAAGTCGAACACCGCCATGTCCATCAGGTCCAGCAGCCGCCGCCCGCTGTCGTACGGCGGGATGTCGCGCACCAGCGAGCAGTAGTCAGGGTCTGCAACACCCACAATAAAGCTATGTGCGGTTTCCCATTACTGAACAGTGTGACATCGAGAGGCATCCCGAGGCATCAAGGAATATTCACCGTGGAATCCGAGGGAAATGCGGGGATAAACATTTTAGAGGGTGATTAGGCATGATTACAGCAGGCAGTTTCACATATCGACCTCTGCAGCTACATCTACACGGATACTCTGCAGATCACGCTTACATGCCTGCAGAGTAACTCATGTGGTGCCCAACGACCCTACAGCCGAGGATTTTTTCGTCACGTTCGACAGGAAAACTGACACGCCAAGACGTTCTCCAAATCAGAGGACTAAGGGAACTTTACCCACTCTTAAGTCCCATGCCTCCTCTTCCTTGTCGCATATGGCTCACCGGCCTTTCATTTTGGTTTTTGTATGTCATCGATGTGCACATCAGAGAGAGAGAGAGAGAGAGAGAGAGAGAGAGAGAGAGAGAGAGAGAGAGAGAGACAAAGTTACACTCCTGGAAATTGAAATAAGAACACCGTGAATTCATTGTCCCAGGAAGGGGAAACTTTATTGACACATTCCTGGGTTTAGATACATCACATGATCACACTGACAGAACCACAGGCACATAGACACAGGCAACAGAGCATGCACAATGTCGGCACTAGTACAGTGTATATCCACCTTTCGCAGCAATGCAGGCTGCTATTCTCCCATGGAGACGATCGTAGAGATGCTGGATGTAGTCCTGTGGAACGGCTTGCCATGCCATTTCCACCTGGCGCCTCAGTTGGACCAGCGTTCGTGCTGGACGTGCAGACCGCGTGAGACGACGCTTCATCCAGTCCCAAACATGCTCAATGGGGGACAGATCCGGAGATCTTGATGGCCAGGGTAGTTGACTTACACCTTCTAGAGCACGTTGGGTGGCACGGGATACATGCGGACGTGCACTGTCCTGTTGGAACAGCAAGTTCCCTTGCCGGTCTAGGAATGGTAGAACGATGGGTTCGATGACGGTTTGGATGTACCGTGCACTATTCAGTGTCCCCTTGACGATCACCAGTGGTGTACGGCCAGTGTAGGAGATCGCTCCCCACACCATGATGCCGGGTGTTGGCCCTGTGTGCCTCGGTCGTATGCAGTCCTGATTGTGGCGCTCACCTGCACGGCGCCAAACGCGCATACGACCATCATTGGCACCAAGGCAGAAGCGACTCTCATCGCTGAAGACGACACGTCTCCATTCGTCCCTCCATTCACTCCTGTCGCGACACCACTGGAGGCGGGCTGCACGATGTTGGGGCGTGAGCGGAAGACGGCCTAACGGTGTGCGGGACCGTAGCCCAGCTTCGTGGAGACGGTTGTGAATGGTCCTCGCCGATACCCCAGGAGCAACAGTGTCCCTAATTTGCTGGGAAGTGGCGGTGCGGTCCCCTACGGCACTGCGTAGGATCCTACGGTCTTGGCGTGCATCCGTGCGTCGCTGCGGTCCGGTCCCAGGTCGACGGGCACGTGCACCTTCCACCGACCACTGGCGACAACATCGATGTACTGTGGAGACCTCACGCCCCACGTGTTGAGCAATTCGGCGGTACGTCCACCCGGCCTCCCACATGCCCACTATACGCCCTCGCTCAAAGTCCGTCAACTGCACATACAGTTCACGTCCACGCTGTCGCGGCATGCTACCAGTGTTAAAGACTGCGATGGAGCTCCGTATGCCACGGCAAACTGGCTGACACTGACGGCGGCGGTGCACAAATGCTGCGCAGCTAGCGCCATTCGACGGCCAACACCGCGGTTCCTGGTGTGTCCGCTGTGCCGTGCGTGTGATCATTGCTTGTACAGCCCTCTCGCAGTGTCCGGAGCAAGTATGGTGGGTCTGACACACCGGTGTCAATGTGTTCTTTTTTCCATTTCCAGGAGTGTATTGTAAACAATATTTGGTCCTACTGTGGCACAGTCTTTGCGCAATATGATACACTGAAGCGCCAAAGAAACTGGTAAACTGGTATAGGCATGCGTATTCAAATACAGAGATATGTAAACAGGAAGAATACGGCGCTGCGGTCGGCAACGCCTATATAGGAAAAGTATCTGGTGCAGTTGTTAGATCGGTTGCTGCTGCTGCAGCAGCAGGTTATCAAGATTTAAGTGACTTTCAACGTGATATTTGTATGGGACACAGCATCTCCGAGGTAGCGATGAAGTGGGGATTTCCCCGTAAGAGCATTTCACGAGCGTACCGTGAACATCAGCAATCCGGTGAAACATTAGATCTCCGACATCACTGCGACCGGAAAAGGATCCTGCAAGAACGGGACCAACGATGACGGAAGAGAACCATTCAACGTGACAGAAGAGCAACCCTCCCGCAACTTGCTGCAGATTTCAATGCTGCGCCATCAACAAGTGTCAGCCAGTGGGCTTTCGGAGCCGAAAGCCCACTCGTATAGCCTTGATGTTTGCACAACACTAAGCTTTACGCGTCGTCTGGGCCGCTCAACACCGACACTGGACTGTTGATAACTGGAAACAAGTTGCCTGGTCTGACGAGTCTCGTTTCAAATTGTGTTGAGCGGATGGACGTGTACGGGTATGGTGACAACCTCATGAATGCATGGATCCTACATATCAGCAGGGCAATGTTCAAGCTGGCGGAGGCTCTGTAATAGTGTGGGACGTGTGCAGTTGGAGTGATATGGGACCCATGGTATGTCTAGATGCGACTCTGACAGGTACGTAATACGTAAGCATCCCGTCTGATCACCTGTATCCATTCATGTCCAGTGTACATTCCGACGGACTTGGGCGATTCCAGCAGAACAATACCCACCCCCTACGTCCAGAATTGTTACAGAGTGGCTCCAGGAACACTCTTCTGAGTTTAACCACTTCCGCTGGCCCCCAAACTCCCCAGACATGAACATTATTGAGCATATCTGGAATGCCTTGCAACGAGCTGTTTAGAAGAGATCTCCACTCGCTCGTACTCTTACGGATTTATGGACAGCCCTGCAGGATTCATGGTGTCAGTCCCCTGCAGCACTACTTCAGACATTAGTAGAGTCGATGCCACGTCGTATTGCGACAGTTCTGCGTGCTCGCGGAGGCCCTACACGATATTAGGCAGGTCAACCTGTTTCTTAAGTTTTTCAGTGTACATTCTTTGCTGAAGTGTGGCAGGTGATGAGCGTATTCAGTAGTGCTGTGTTAACTTGTAATTGTATCTGTTAGATAAAGTAAATGGTAAAGGACAGCAAGGATTAGTAAGATGCGTTTATTGAAAGGTTAAAGGAACGTATATTTCGAAAAATGTTATTATTTTTGAAGAGAAGAAGTTTGAGGTAAGACTGCAGTACTGCGCAGATAGGAATGATTATTGTCAGTTAGTTAACTTGCACAGAACTGAGAGAGAGACCACCCCACTTCCCTAAGTCATGCACTGACATATTAATTGATTAATCTGTTTGACTTTTATGTAAATGCTCTGTTAACCTTGTACCTTTTTGTTAAGCATAGAATTTTTCGGACCAATGTTAAGTGTGAAGATCACACCAAGTTTTACTCTGACTTTTTGAATACATACTTCATTCTAAAACCGGTGTCTTGAAATACCATATCACAGGAATAGTTACTCTCACCACTCCACTGTTTATCATTACGCCTTACCACATGCAACAGTTTGAATACCGGGTGATCAAAAAGTCAGTATAAATTTGAAAACTTAATAAACCACGGAATAATGTAGATATATAGGTAAAAATTGACACACATGCTTGGAATGACATGGGGTTTTATTAGAACCAAAAAACACACCATATTGCTAGACGCGTGACAGATCTCTTGCGCTCATTGTTTGGTGATAATCGTGTGCTCAGCCGCCACTTTCGTCATGCTTGGCCTCCCAGGTCCCCAGACCAGTCTGTGCGATTATTGGCTTTGGGGTACCTGAAGTCGCAAGTGTATCGTGATCGAACGACATTTCTAGGGATGCTGAAAGACAACATCCGACACCAATGCCTCATCATAACTCCGGACTTTCTTTACAGTGCTGTTCACATTATTAGTCCTCGACTACAACTATTGTTGAGGAATGATGGTGGACATATTGAGCATTTCCTGTAAAGAACGTCATCTTTGCTTTATCTTACTTTGTTATGCTAATTAGTGCTATTCTGATCAGATGAAGCGCCATCTGTCGGACATTTTTTGAACGTTTGTATTTTTTGGTTCTAATAAAACCCCATGTCATTCCAAGCATGTGTATCAATTTGTACCTCTCTATCTACATTATTCCGTGATTTATTCAGTTTTCAAATTTATACTAACTTTTTGATCACCCTGTATGTTTTCAAAAACAGAAATCTAGCTTAGCCGCTGCCTGCTTGCTGTTTGCTGCTGTGCTTTCGAGAAATTTGCAACAATGTCGTCAAGACGCGAGGTAAGCAGAAATTTGGATTAGGGCCAGATAATTGTTATTCTTCAGTTGCACATTTAACATAAAGAGTAGTTGCATTCAGATCAGTTGCAGTTCACTTCATATTAGGTTCTCTTTAGTCTAAGTTCAGCATGCGAGTTTGTGGGCAAATAGTTTTTGATAATACGTAGAATTTTATAGTGTGGGGGATAAAGTTGGGCTAAATTTCATACAGAAACAAATATAGTGGGGAGGTTAAAACCGTACATAAAATTAGGGGTTATGCTGCTGTTGTATTATGCAATACAGTACAATGGAAACTGAAGATGCTTGCTCGGAACATATTTGTCTAACGCATTTTGAACGATGCTTTTGAATTTTTTTCCGTTTGCGCTCCTCGTCTTCTCACTATCTCGCACTGACACTTAGTGAAAAAAAAAAAAAAAAAAAAGAAAAGAAAAATACGAGCTTACCGAGTATCGGGACAGATTTGTGACTGGATTCAAGAATTCCTCGCAACAGTACTCAACACGTTGCTCTTAAAGAAACAAAATTAACAGATGTTATTTCGGGATTACCCCAAAGAACTGTGATAGGGCCTTTACTGTTTACAATGAATATAATTGATCTAGTCGAAAGCGTCGGGCGTACTTTAAGGCTGATAGCAAATGATGCGGATGTCTGTAAGAAGGTAGCAATGCCGGAAGACAGCAATGAATTGCAGAAGGACCTACAAAGAATTGATGAAAGGCGCAGGGACTGGCAGCTGACCCTGAATGTAAATAAATATAACATACTGCGCACAGATAAGGAAATAAATCCACTATTTTGCAACAACACTACTGATGACAAATTGCTGGGAACAGTAACTACTATAAAATGTCTAGGAATATCTATCCGGAGCGACCTTAAGTGGAATGAACACATAAAAGAAGTAGTAGAAAAAGAAGATGCCAGACTAAGATTCGTAGGGATTACCTTTAGGAAATGTAATTCATCCACTATAAAAGTGGTATACAAAGGCGCTTCTTCGACGGATTCTTGAGTACTGTTCACCAGTCTGAGACCCTTACCAGTGCAACTCGTATAAGAAATAGAGAAGATCCAAAGAAGAGCAGCGCGTTTCGTCACGAGATCTTTTAGACCGCGCGAAAGCTTTAAAGACAGGCTCATCAAACTCCAGTGGCAGACTCTAAAAGAGTGGCGTTTGCATCACGGAGAGGTTTACTATTGAAATTTCAGGACAATCCTTTCCGAGAAGAGTCGGACAACATATTAGTTCCTCTCACACACATCTCCCGAAATGACCGCTACGAGAAAATTCGAGAAATTGGAGCTAGTAAAGAGGATTACCGACACTTTCTTCCCACGCGCCATTCGCGAATGGAACAAAGAAAAGAGTGATCAGTTAGTGGTACCAGAATTACCTTCTGCCACATACCTTCAGGTGGCTTGCGGAGTACTGACGTAGTAGGCTGTACAAAACTGCGCCTTAGAACGTGCACTCATAGTACCTTCTGGATATCATACTAACACATTTAACGAAATGTCTGGGGCGCCTCTCCTCAGCGAGCGCTTCAAAAACTCTGCGCGACAGTTCTATCAGAAAAATGTTCACGCCATCTACGCAGAAATTCCCTCTCTGGGCCATCAAGGACCGCGTGCGTGGGCAACGAAATGGACCGACCTACTGTGCACGTGGAGCGTTACTGCGCTACCTGGCCAGCACTAAATGACGGCGACAGCGATTAACTATTATAGCCCACCGCATTTGTTATGGCTGATGTTCCACGCTGTAGTCACTATCGGAGAAATACCGCTACGCGCTTGGTCTCCGCCAACATCTCGAAGTTCAGCATTTCTAGTCAGCAACAGCAACAAGCCAGTGTTCGGACTGAAGACCACAACAACCTCACAAGGACAAGGAACAGTACGAAACAGAGTGAGGTACAAAACAATAACACAGAAGACGGCAGTGACAAACACACGCAGTACACTTCAGATAGGTAACGCTGACTGAAACCAAAAACGGATGGTAACGTGCAGATGCCTTCCGCCTCCTACCGACTTCTACAGGTTCACGTCTCGGGAGCCGATTGACCATCGTACAGTTAACAAACAGCCTACATCCCGGGTCCTGCCTTGGGTTCGTTTCAATTTGAGCTGTCCGCTGCACAGTCTGTCTAACAGAGGCATCGCGACTGAGTCTTCCTCCGGCGGCGTGCCCCTAAAGTGTAATTGACTTATTTAGGATTTAGAGTTGTATTTAAGCTAAAGGTTTAGTAAAGCAGCCTATTCCTGCGATTTCTTCACCTAAAGCTTGTTCTTTGGGGAGTTTGGCTTTTGATATGAATTTGAGTAGATAGTTTTTTCGATGTTAATTTTTTGCATCAATTTGATATTAGTTTTTGTGAATGTGAAAGTCGATAATGTAAGGTACGGGGTACTTGATCGTTCTACGCAATAAAAAACCACGATTATTCGTACAGAAACAATGATGTTAGGGAAAAATAAAACCGTACACGATTGTATTTGAAAAATAATTACGGAGTTATGCTTGTGTGATTGACAAAAGTACAAAATAAAAAGGAAAATTTGCAAAAGAAATGTGTATAAAGCAGATAAAAATCACATATCTATATAAAAAAAATGTTATAATATTATTAGTTGTAAGAATAAACATGAAAAATATATGCAAGAAGCCTTGTGAAATCATTCCAAAGTAATGAACTAACTGCAATATTTTTGTTAATTTTTAAAACTATTCTTAATTGTTAACATAATTGTTAACTGTTAATTGTTGATACAATTGTCAATTATTGAGCTGGGTTTGTCAGCCTGCCTTTGTGTCACTCTGGTTGATTAGCACGTTCTTTATCACAGTTTTGGTCGGCTGCGTAAGTATAAATAAAGCAAATGTATCATCACCCGGATGTTTCATTTATAAATACCAAAACCCGAAGACCATTTTCGTGATTTTTAAGACTAGTATATTCGTTTTGAAACTGAGTCTCCTCTAATGAGATGTACACTCAAACATACATATGGCGCCACCAACTTTTAGTAGCTGCAGCGAAATCTGAAGCACTTAACAAGATGATATCGAGTTTCGTCAAATGTTGCATGTTTTGGTTATGGTTTGAATTTGGGGGGAACATTTCACCAGCAACGTTCCAACAGGTGGCTTTCTGTATATTGATGTCCTTTCACGAGTAATGATACCAGACGGTTTTAATTGTCATGTTACTACACAGACCAACATTCCACCCACTTTAGCAAGCAGTGTTCTTCAGGTATGATCAGTGCAGCGTAAACGTGTCTTTGCCGAACATACACCACGCTGCAACATCGACCGAAATGTTGATTTATATTCCAGCATAAAATCGCGTTCACATATCCGGAAACGTTTACTGGAGATACTCGAGAGAGACATCACAGTGAAGTTCCGTTGGGCCACAAAGCGACGCTCTCTCCAAAAAGATGGAGCTATACGAAAGTCACCTTAGACCTCGGGGCACAAAATTAGCGTTGAAAGATCGCAAAAGAGATGGCTCACTGCTACTAAGAGGAGAGCTGGAATGCTGTGCTTCCAGATGGGACAAAATCGACTGGAATGGAAGAAGTTTTCATTCAGTAGTGTGTGGAATGTTGAAGAAAAAGCAGACTAAGAATAACAAGTCCCTTAAAGACACAGCATATGCATAAAATATGAGTACATGCAAGCAGTAAAGAGTGGCACTGCTGAATGCTTGGTATTGCATTTTCATAATAAATTACGTTGGATGGAGGATTCTGCAAAATGCTAAAATTGCCTAAATAAATCTTTATTTTCAGTGCAAATGCAGTCAAACATGAATGACATAAAAAAGAAGAATCTGTACCATAATGTTTTATAGAGTAATTGAGGTCAAAATTTACCGAGTCTAAAATCGAGATAATACGAGTTAAGAGTGGTGAAAATTTTAAAATTGTCCTGTAAAAGCGTTTTGAAGAATTGCGTATGGTATGTGTTGCTTCTTCGTACATGCATTGTTTAATTAACTTCGTCGTATCTACAAAGTTCAGGGTGTAAATAATAACTATGTGCAACGTATCACAGTGGTGTGGGGGAAGTCTAGATGAACAACTTGGAATAACAAACATGTGGCTACGAAGCCGTGAAACAATCTCAAACTTGCCAACCAAATTCGCCTAAGATACAGATGTTAAATATCCCCTCGTCTTCTTGCGCCAACGGCTTTCGAAATAAGGTACCTATGAGGGTAATGAAAGGAAAAACACTTTTGAACATGTTATCCAAATCTAATTACGTTTCCAATTCGATGTAAACCTATCCCACATAAGCACAGTGGTCTCATACTAAGAAGGCCAGAGAAACAAAACGCTTTAACTATGAATTTTACGCTGCTAAAATTCACGACCTCTAAAAATGAGATTGACAGGAAGTGCAAAATGGTTACGGAGGAATAGCTAGAGGACAAATGTAAGAATGTAGACGCATATATCACTAGGCGAAAAGTAGATACTTCCTACAGGGAAATTAAAGAGACCTTTGGAGAAATTAGAAGCAGCTGTATGACCATCAAGAGCTCAGAAGGAAAACCAGTCCTAAGCAAAGAAAGGAAAGCTGAAAGGTGGAAGGCGTACACAGAGGGTTTGTACAAGCGGGACGAACTTGCAGGCAACATTATAGAATTGGAAGAGGATGTAGATGACGAAGATAAGGGAGAAATAACACTGCGAGAAGAATTTTACAGAGTGCTGAAAGACCTAAGTCGAAACAAGGACGCAGAAGTAGATGACATTCCGTCAGTCCTATTTGATAGCCTTGGGAGAGCCAGCCATGAAAAAACTCTTCCATGTGGTGTGCAGGAAGAATGAGACAGGTGAAATATCCTCACACTTCAAGAAGAGTGTTGTAATTCCAGTTCCAAAGAAAGCAGGTGCTGAACTATCGGTTTAATAATTGATGGTTGTAAAATATTAACACGAATTCTTTGCAGAAGAATGAAAAAAATGGTAGAAACCGACCTCGAGGAAGATCAGTTTGGATTCCGGAGAAATGTGGGTGCACCGAAGCAGTATCGACCTAACGACTTATTTTAGGTTGCCAGCATTTTTTAGACTTAGAGAAAGCTCTCTGAAATGCTGAAGGTAGCAACGTTGTGCGGAGTGGCCGCGCGGTTTGAGGCGTCATGTCACGGATTGCGCAGCCCCTCCCGCAGGAGGTTCGAGTCCTCCCTGGGCTATGGGTGCGTGTGTTGTTCTTAGCTAAGTTAGTTTGAGTCGTGTGTAAGTTTAGCGACCGATGACCTCAGCAGTTTGTGCCCTTAGGCGATCACACACATTTAAACATTTTTCTGAAGTAGGGGTAAAATACAGGGACTGAAGCGTTATTTACACCTTGTACAGGAAGCAGAGGGCAGTTTTAAGAGTCGAGGGCCATAAAAAGGCAGCAGTGATTGAGAAGGGAGTGAGACAGGGTTGTAGCCTATTCCAGATATTATTCAGTATGTAGGCTGAGCAAACAGTAAAGGAAACAGAAAAAATGTAGAAGAAATTAAAGTTTAAGGAGAAGAAATAAAAATTTAGGATTTGCCGATGACATTGTAATTTTATCAGAGGCAGCAAAGGACTTGGAAGAGCAGTTGAACGTAATGGACAGTGTCTTGAAAGATGGATACAAGATGAACATCAACAAAGGTAAAATAAGGATAATGGAATGTAGTAAAATTAAATCAGGTGATGCTGCGCTAGTTAGACTAAGAAACGACACACTGAAAGCATAGATGAATTTTGCTATTTGGGTAGCAAAATAACTGATGATGGCTGAAGTAGAGATGATACGAATTATAGACTGGTAATGGCAAGAAATGATCTTCCGAAATTTGTTAACATCGAATATAGACTTAAGTGTTGGGATGTTCTTTTCTGAAAGTATTTGTGTGGAGTGCAGAACTGTATGGTAGTGAAACATGGACGATAAACAGTTTAGACAAGAAGAGAATAGAAATTTTTGAAATGTGGTTCTACTGGAGAACGCTGAAGATTATTATATGGGTAGATCATATAACTAATAAGGACTTACTGAACGGAAACGGGGAGAAAATAAAATTCTGGCACAACCCGACTAGAAGAAGGGATCGGTTGATAGGACACATTCTGAGACATCGAGGGATAATCAGTTTAGGATTGGAGGAAAGAGTGAATACCGTAAGCAGACTCTGAAGGATGTAAGTTGCGGTAGTTATTCTGAGATCAAGAGGCTTGCACGGGATAGATTGGCATGGAGAGCTGCATCCAATCATCTTCGGACAGAAGGTCAAAACAACAAACAACAACAAAATTCAGGAAACTCTGAGGTAAAATTTATCCAAACGCCAGTTTTACCATTTTTAAGTGCTCGATTAAGCCGGTGGCGAAAACGGGTGTGAGTATATTCCAAAATCTAGCGAGGCGGAAATGTGATGTATCTTGGGCAGCTGTTGCAGGCTAATTTGAGGTTTGTTTCCTGGCTTGACAGATCACAAGTGTCTTATATAAAATTGTTCGCCTTGTCTTACCCTACCCTATTAAGTACGTTGTAAGTCGGAGTCGTCTACCACCCCTTGTACCCGTTTCAAACCAAAAGCCTAGTTCACAAAATGAATTCTACCGTTAACAACAATCTTAAAGGATTTTTTTTTGTCTAAAGGTGTCCCTATTGAATAATACACGTGTTTAAGGAATGACTAGCAAATACATTGTAAGCCCAATCATTGAAGTATGTGTTATTAGTAACATAAGATAAAATAAATTCTTTATAATATTCGTTTAACGTACGTCTTAAGTGCAGTAATATTAACAGTCTACAAGAATTACAACTGTAGGACATTTATACTAGTGTCCAGATTTAAAACTGAAAGTGTGTTCTAGGTTGTTCATTTTTTGCATAACCTCCGTGAACAATTAATTAGGAGCTGTGGAAAGTACATTAAATTCAAGAGACTCAACATAATGTATGTACCATAAATTTTGAGTTTGTGTTGTACTCCTGTATATGAAAAGTTCCTCAATATTTATCCTTGGAATATATTTAATTTCATGTAGATGAGAAATGTGAAAATTTTGCTTACAAATAACAGAGTAATTGCAGCACCATTGTTCTATCCCTCAAAGTTCAGTCTATTTCGTGACAATTGACAACTCAGGTTTTCATAAATCAGGGAAAAAACACAAAACATGAATATCCCGGAAAGCATACCAAAATTGACATGAAAGTATGTTCTTAGCATAACAGTTTCATAAAAACCGGATAATTTAGTGGAACTTGCAATCGAACTCAATATGTTAACCAGGATTTTCCCCACGACATTGCTAGGTATAAGAGTAACTGTATTAATTTTCACATTTACTGAGGCGTGCGGAGACGCTGAGAAAGCACCTAGAAGCACCTATGAAAATCAGTACGATTATCATTAAAAAGTGTCCTAAAACATGAAAGAAATTAGAACAGATAGGGGAGCAAATTTGTTTCATCGAAAAAGCAATAAATCGAACTGCAGATATGGCGAGTGCCGTCATACACCGAAGAATCTATTCGTAGCTATGCATTTCACATACAAATGCTTTGTTGTGACTAAGCAATGACATTTGCGTGTAATGAATTCTTTAACGCGTGAACATGGCGCTGAATAGCGCTATTCGGAGCGAAGCGACACGCATTTGGATGCGAGCCGACCACCAATAATCCATTACGTAAATCAGGAGCCGGTATCAAAGAACGCTAGAATTTTGCGCCCTACGATGACCCATTAAGTCGCATCACACATCGTACGATCCCGATTCGTTGGCACTGGCCCCACAGCGTACTATAAATGATCGCAGCAGATAACACAGACTATCTGAATTGTAAACTCTTTAACAAACGCAACGCCTGCTTCTGAAATATTACCTGCGATTAAAATTCATGGACCATCAGATTAACACTGGAAACGGCCCTGTGAATAAGCCCGAACGACAACTCATATTGTGCACACTTTTTTCCGCTAGTTACAACATACTTTACCCGTGAGAGAGTGCGACAGTTTGTGTTGAAACAGCCATCTGTTTTCAAGAGATGTTTCATTTTGAATTTTTAGGTTTGGAGGAAGTTACATATTTAGACCCGAAAAATCGATAGAAAAAACTCACATGGCACTTGGCCGGACTATATCAGTTATACCCTCTCCCAAGGGAGATGGGAGTCACATCAAGGGAGGTTTTTGGTAAAAGACGAAGATAGTATTTTACAGTAATTTTCGAGTTAAAAACCTGAAACGCATTATTTAAGGTTTTGAAAGAAACCATCCGCACTGGCTATAGAATATTTTTTTATTAAAAGTCACGACAGGTTTCGCGTCAACTGAAGTCGCATCCTGGGGCGATAAAGATTCTTTTTACGAAGTCGTTGCCGAAAGGTAACTGCCTTAGAACCACTCATCACACACACCTGTGTTACTTGAGAAATGATTTTCTATGAGTGACTTCATAACTCTCAAAGTGTGTGAGTCAACTTCTGCTTTAGCTGCTAGTGGGGACTTGGGGGCTGAGATGCGACCTCTAGGGTGGAACGCTGTAACTTGGTACAAATTTTCGCTTCTAGCCAGCCCTGCAACAGAGGTTTAATAGATTCCTTATTCATTTTTAAATGCTGTACTGCATTTTTTACTAAATTACAATCATTACTCCAGAAAAAGAAGGCTTTTCCAGATACAAAAACATGTTCCAAGATACAAAATTGTGTGTATCTAGGAACAAACATTATATTCAAATTTAAAATCATTGCAATCGATAAAATCTTAGCCTATCTGTTACGTTATTACTCTACTACACACCAATAATTATCAGGTGAAATCAGATTAAGCGGAAGTGTTATCAAAAACCACTTAGAAGTTAAGTACGTTAAGAAGTAGAAGCTACTGAAAGCTAACATAAACTTTCTTTTTCAGCACAGATAAAATTGTTAAGAAATTAAATAAACTCAATTTATTTGCAAGTATCACATGTTACACGGTGAAAGACCTTCTTCTGTGTCGAGGTACCAGTGCGCCTGTTTATCTTCTATGGGACTCAACTGCTGAGGTCATTAGTCCCCTAGAACTTAGAACTAGTTAAACCTAACCAACCTAAGGACATCACAAACATCCATGTCCGAGGCAGGATTCGAACCTGCAACCGTAGCGGTCTAGCGGTTCCAGACTGCAGCGCCTTTAACCGCACGGTCACTTCGGCCGGCTGTTTATCTTCGACACTGTGAAACACGTCTACTCTACTGCAGGCTCCATGGTTTCCGTATTTTGGAGGGGGCAGTATGAACAAAATAAGGAAAAAATGTGCAGCTAATATGGGCTCTACATGGCATCGTTAAGAGCTGTGGATATTTCTTCGGTAGAGCAGATATTTTTCACAGTATGGAAGAGGAGCAAGTGTTCATAGCTCTTAAGATATACATTTTAGAGCTCTTGTTTACAGCTCCTTTTTTCTTGTTTTGATTCATACTACCACCTTTCAAAATATGGAAAGCGGAGAACGTTAGAAGAGGTTAATTTAACAGTATTGAAGACGCGCTCTAGCTGTTTATGTGTCTTAGAGCCCATATCTACCGAGACTTTTTTGCTTCTAGTACTGTATACTTTCAACTGTATGCGTTTGAGCCATTAATTATGATAAACCTTGTATTTACAGCACTTAACCCTTTGGCTAACAGTTTTATTTCAAAAACATTAATGTATGGTTATTTTAATTAATTTCTAAGACAGAAGTAATATTATGAAAATAATATTTTCTGCAGTTCAGTTTACCAAGTCATTCGGGGGTGGGGTGGGGGCTTAGGACAGACAGAATTATCCATACACTATGTGATCAAAAGTATCCGGACACCCCTAAAAACATATGTTTTTCATATTAGGTGCTGTGTGCTGTCAGCTACTGCCAGGTACTCCATATTAGCGACCTCAGTAGTCGTTAGACATCCTGAGAGAGGAGAATGGGGCCCTCCGCGGTACTCACAGAATTCGAACGTGGTCATGTGATTGGGTGTCACTTGTGTCACACGCCTGTACGCGAGATTTCCACACTCCTAAATGTCCCTAGGTCCACAGTTTCCGATGTGATAGTGAAGTGGAAACGTGAAGGGACACGTACAGCACAAAAGTGTAAAGGCGGATCTCGTCTGTTGACAGACAGAGACCGCCGACAGTTGAAGAGGGTCGTAATGTGTAATAGGCAGATATCTTTTCAGACCATTACACAGGAATTCCAAACTGCATCAGGATCCACTGCAAGTACTACGATAGTTAGGAGGGAGGTGAGAAAACTTGGATTTCGTGGTCGAGCGGCTGCTCACACAGCACGCCAGTAAATGCCAAACGACGCCTTGGACGATTGAACAGTGGAAAAACGTTGTGTGGAGTGACAAACCACGGTACACAATGTGGCGATCCGATGGCAGCGTGTGGGTATGTCGAATGCCCGGTGAACGGTATCCGCCAGCGTGTATTGTGCCAGCAGTAAAGTTCGGAGGTGGTGGTGTTATGGTGTGGTCGTGTTTTTCGTGGAGGGGGCTTGCATCCCTTGTTGTTTTGCGTGGCACAAGCCTACATTAGTGTTTTCAGCACCTTCTTGCTTCCCACTGTTGAAAAGCAAATCGGGGATGGCGATTGCATCTTTCAACGCGATCGAGCACCAGTTCATAATGCACGGCCTTTGGAGGAGTGGTTAGACGACAATAACATCCCTGTAATGGACTCGCCTGTACAGAGTCCTGACCTGAATCCTACAGAACACTTTGGGATGTTTTGAATCGCCGACTTCGTGCCACGTCTCACCGACCAACTTCGATACCTCTTCTCAGTGCAGCACTCAATCAAGAATGAGCTGCCATTCCCCAAGGAACCTTACAACACCTGATTGAACGTATGCCTGCGAGAGTGGAAGCTGCCATCAAGGCTAAGGGTGGGCCAACCCGCTTATTCCAGCATTACCGATGAAGGACGCACGAACTTGTAAATCATTTTCAACCAGCTGTCCGGATACTTTTGATCACATAGTGTAAGTAACTCAATGGTTTCAAAAGACAACTGCACAAAAACTGCAAGACATACTGAAAACAGACACACGCCAGTGGACCGAGCATCTTTCCAAGTTTATAACTCACACTACAGGTTCTCAGTATGGGTTTCATTTGTGTGTGGCGAGGGCGAATGCGAGGGGGCAATTCATTGACACAATGTGTCTGGAGAGGTGCGAAGGCAGCCCACTGTGCGAATCAGGTAATGGGGTGCCAACTATTTCGATTTGACAACACAGCAACGAGAGTAAACAATGAGAACAGCACATCCTACAGGCGCAGTCTGTAATCGTAAGAATTCTGCTAATCATTAGTAGGCTTCCTGTGGGACATTGATACATAGCAATAAGAAGCAAGAGGTTTCAGTTGGTTCTATGATAACCTATCTTGGAACACATTCACTGATCAGCCACCGCGACGTTGGATGCCGCCTGGTGGCGTTGCGGGCAGGTGTCTAGGTAACAAAAGTTTGTAAGCAGACATGGACGAGGTATCACCCTAGCGAAGATATGGGCTGCAAATGGGGAAACCCACGGAGACTGACAAACGGCAGATTGTTATTACGCAGAGCCTATGAACGAGTATCTCGAAAGCGGCGAAGCTGGTCGAATGTTCGCCTGCTACCGTCATGAGCATCTGCGGAAGAAAGCAGACGGACAGTGAAACTACCACTGGACGCTAAATGGTTGGACGTCCACGATTCTTGACAGAAAGTGATGTTCGGAGGCTAGTCTGCTCTGTAAACTAGAACAGACGGTGATCTGTGGCATCTCTGCCGAAAGAGTCCAATGCTGCACGCACAAGTGTTTCGGAGCACACCGTACGTTGTTGAAACTGAGCTCCACAGCTGACCACCACTACCTGTTTTGTTCACATGTTGACCTAAAGACATCACCAGGTACGATTGCAGTGGGCACAGGACCATTGGAATTTGATCATCGATCAATGGAAACGTGTCGACTCTTCGAGTGTATAACATTTTTGCTACACTAGGTCGATTGTCGTCTCCACAAACGCCGTCATCGAGGTGAACGGCGACTCGAAACTGCAGCGCCCACGGCCGCAGGCTGGTGGGAGCAGTATTAATCTATGGGAGACTTCCTCCTGCGCTTGCAAAGGTCCTGTAGTAGTAATTGGAGACACTGACAGCAGCGAACTACCTGCATCCCTTAAAGTTTGATGTCTTCCCCGAAGGCGATGTCATCTTTCAGCAGTATAATTGCCCTTATCTCGTAGCTATAACCATGCTACTGTGGTTTGATGAGCATTATAATGAACTTACGCTGATGGCGATCAAATTCGTCTGATATAAATCCTATGGAACCCATATGGGTCGCTATTGGGCGCCATCATGGCGTACGCAAATCAGCGGCCTGTTATTTACGCGAATTACATGACCTATGCGTAGATGTCTGACGCCACAGACCTCCACAAACCTATCAACAAACTGTCGGATCCGTGATACACAGAATCAGTGATATATTTCGTTCCAAAGACGGAAAACAGGCTATTAAGCATGTAGCTTTAATGTTTTGACTCATCAGTGTATGTACCGTCGTTAGTCAAAGGGTTAAACTTATAGAACGGGAAATGCTGTGCAAAACATAACTCATGTCTAATCACAGAAAAACGTAGGAAACGGCGAGAAATGCTTATGACGGTTTCTAGTTGCGCATTGCTTCACGTGGATCTGAAATCAGTCACTAGACTGAAGTCCGCCGTAGGTACACTATCCTCTGGTAACAATATCTACATCTACATAGATACTCCGCAAGGAACCATACGGTGCGCGGCGGAGGGTGACCTGTACCACTACTTGTAATTTCCTTTCCTGTTCCACAGGCAAATAGAGCTAGGGGAAAACGACTGTCTGTATGCCTCTGTATGAGCCCTAATTTCTCGTATGTTATCTTCGTGGTCCTTACGCGCCACGTATGTTGGCGCCAGTAGATTCGTTCAGCAGTCAGCTTCAAATGCCGTTTCCCTAAATTTTCTCAACAGTGTTTCTAGAAAAGAACGTCACCTTCGCTCCAGGGATTCCCATTTGAGTCCCCGAAGCATCTGCATAACGCTTAGGTGTTTTTCGAACCTATCGGTAACAAATCTAGCAGCCCGCCTCTGAATTGCTTCGATGTCTTCCTTCATTCGACCTGGTACGGATCCCAAACACTTGAACAGTACTCAAGAACAGGTTGCACCAGGGTCCTACCTGCGGCCTTCTTTACAGGTGAACCACTCTTTCCTAAAATTCTCCCAATAAACCGAAGTCCACCATTTCCTACCATAGTTCTCACATGCTCGTTCCAACTCATATCGCTTTGCAACGTTATGCCCAGATATTTAAATGACTTAACTGTGTCAAGCAGGACACTAGTTATATTGTATCTGAACATTACAGGTTTGATCGTCCTACTCATCCGCATTAAGTCACATTTTTCTACATTTAGAGCTAGCTGCCATTCATCACACCAAGTGGAAATTTTGTCTAAGTCGTCTGCATTCACTCAACTTCGATGTCTGCCCCGATAGTTGAGTGGTCAGCGTGACGGGTAGCCGTCGTACGGGCCCGGCTTCTATTCCCGGCTGGGTCGGGGATTTTCTCCTCTCAGGGACTGGGTCTTGTGCTGTCTTCATCATCATTTCATCCACAGCCGGCGAGCAGGTTGCCCAATGTGGCGTCGAATGTAATAAGACCTGCACCAAGGCGGCCGGACCTGCCCCGTAAGGGGCCTCCCGGCCAATGACGCCAAACGCTCATTTCCATTTACACTCAACTTTGACACCTTACCGCAGACCACGGCATCATTAGCAAATAACCGCAAACTGGTGCCCACCCTGACCACCAAATCATTTATGTGTCCAGAGAACAATATCGGTCCTATCACACTTTGCTGGGGCACACCAGACGATACCCTGGTCTCTGATGAACACGCGTCGTCGAGGACAACGTCCTGGATTCTATTATTTAAGAAATCGTCGAGCCACTCACATGTCTGTGAACTTATTCCATACGCTCGTACCTCCGTTAACAACCTGCAATGGGGCTCCGTGTCATATGCTTTCCGGAAGTCCAGAAATACGGAATCTGCCTGTTGCTCTTCGTCTATAGTTCTCAGTACATCATGTGAGAAAAGGGCAAGCTGAATTTCGCATGAGAGATGCTTTCTAAAACCATGCTGATTCGTGGAAATAAGCTCCTCAGTCTCAAGAAAGTTTATGATATTGGAACTGAGAATACATTCATGCACATAAATTAAGGATAATTGCAGAATGTGGTGCCACACAATGTGGCACTACACAAAACTGCCGCTAATAGCATAGGTACATAGGGAACACACACGACACAGATCTGTAAGTCCACGGTATTGGTGGTAAGTTGAGAAAGCAGTCCCGAAACACATGTGCTACAAAACGCCACTGTTTGCTGCACATGTACCCCGAAATCAATATGGGCTATGATCACCATGCACACGTACACAGGCCGCACAACGGGTTGGCATACTCTGGATCAGGTGTTCGAGCAGCAGGTGGGGTATAGCCGCCCATTCTTGCACCAGTTCCTGCCGGAGCTCCTGAAGTGTCGTAGGGGTTTGAAGACGTGCAGACCGAGAGCATCCCAGACGTGCTTGATGGGATTTAGGTCTGAAGAACAGGCAGGCCACTCCATTCGCCCGATATCTTCTGATTCAAGGTACTCCTCCACGATGGCAGCTCGGTGGGGCCTTGCGTTATCATCCATCCGGAGGAAGGTGGGACCCACTGCCTCCCTGAAAAGGCGGACGTACTGGTGCAAAATGATGTCCCGATGCACCGAACCTGTTACAGTTCCTCTGTCAAAGACATGCAGGGGTGTACGTGCACCAATCATAATCCCACCCCACACCATCAAACTACGACCTCCATAAAGGTCCCTTTCCAGGACATTAAGGGGTTGGTATCTGGTTCCTGGTTCAGGGCAGATGAAAACACGGCGAGAATCACTGTTCAGACTATACCTGGACTCTTCCTGGCAGATTAAAACTGTGTGCCGGACCGAGACTTGAACTCGGGACCTTTGCCTTTCACGGGCAAGTGATCTACCAACTGAGCTACCCAAGCACGACTCACGCCACGTCCTCACAGCTTTACTTCTGCCAGTACCTCGTCTCCTACCTTCCAAACTTTACAGAAGCTCTCCTGCAAACCTTGCAGAACTAGCACTCCTGAAAGAAAGGATATTGCGGAGACATGGCTTTGCCACAGCCTGAGAGGTGTTTCTAGAATGAGAGTTTCACTCTGCAGCGGAGTGTGCGCTGATATGAAACTTCCTGGCAGGTTAAAACTGTGTGCCGGACCGAGACTCGAACTCGGGACCTTTGCCTTTCACGGGCAAGTGATCTACCAACTGAGCTACCCAAGCACGACTCACGCCACGTCCTCACAGCTTTACTTCTGCCAGTACCTCGTCTCCTACCTTCCAAACTTTACAGAAGCTCTCCTGCAAACCTTGCAGAACTAGCACTCCTGAAAGAAAGGATATTGCGGAGACATGGCTTTGCCACAGCCTGAGAGGTGTTTCTAGAATGAGAGTTTCACTCTGCAGCGGAGTGTGCGCTGATATGAAACTTCCTGGCAGATTAAAACTGTGTGCCGGACCGAGACTCGAACTCGGGACCTTTGCCTTTCACGGGCAAGTGCTCTAGCAACTGATCTACCCAAGCACGACTCACGCCCCGTCCTCACAGCTTTACTTCTGCCAGTACCTCGTCTCCCACCTTCCAAACTTTACAGAAGCTCTCCTGCTGCAGAGTGAAAATCTCATTCTATACCTGGACTCGTCGGTGAACATAACCTGGGACCATTGTTCCAATGGCCATGTAGTGTGTTCCTAACACCAGGCTTTACGGGCTCTCCTGTGGCCAGGGGTCAGTGGAATTCACCTTGCAAGTCTCCAGGCGAATAAACCATGTCTGTTCAGTCATCTGTAGACTGTGTGTCTGGAGACAACCGTTCCAGTGGCTGCGGTAAAGTCCCGAGCAAGGCTACCTGCAGTACTCCGTGGCCGTCTGCGGGCACTGATGGTGAGATATCGGTCTTCTTGTGGTGTTGTACACTGTGAACGTCCCGTACTGTAGCGCCTGGACACGTTTCCGATCTACGGAATCGTTGCCATAATCTTGAGAGCACACTTAGTGACACACGGAGGGCCACCTGCTGTGTTTGACCAGCCTCCAGTCGCCCTAGTATTCTACCCCTCGTAACGTCATGAATAAGTGTTCTTTGAGCCATTTTAAACACACAGTCACCATTAGCACATCTGAAAACGTCTGCACACTTACTCGCTGCGCTGTTCTCTGACATGCACCAGCACACCTCTGCATATGTGGACTGCTGCCAGCGCCACCGTGCGACGACCGCAGGTTAAATGGACCGAACGGTCATACCCCGAGGTGATTTAAACCCGCAAACCGCACACCAGAGCGTTGCTTCACCGTGTATCAGCACTATTCTTAATTTATGAGCATGAGTGTATATTCAAGGATTGTGCAGCACACAGGGGTTGCGGACACTGGTGCGTGCTGCTTTAGGGAGCAGGCAGCGGCCGGCCGGCTACTCACCGTTCTCCCACTGGGCCTTCCGGCGCTTGTGGTAGGAGCGGCGCCAGGGGTGCCTCCACACTTTGCGCGGCGCGACCGCCTTGTCGGGCAGGAAGGCGGCGAAGCTGCCCTCCAGCGTGTCCGGGTTGCCGCAGATGGCGTGCGCCGTGTCGCAGTAGTACGAGCAGCGCCCGTGGAAGCACAGGTTGTCCGACGGCGACACGAAGAACGTCTTGAGCAGCTCGCCGTCCGCCAGCTCGTACAGCTCGCTTGTCATGTTCAGGACGCGCCCCGACACCGGCATCGCCCTCCGGAAGCCCAGCAGTCTGCCGACACGTCACACACTCACTCACTCACACAGTCATAGGTCAAAACCAATTTTACAAATACTTGGGGTGCCCACAAAGTAATGCACCGCATTATTTTTTCTTCAACTACTCTTTATTGCACACAACGAGAACCACACACACGAAAGAATAGTGTTCTATCTACATGCCCTATTTTTCCACATAATCTCCGTCCTGTTCTGTGGCCTTCCTCCAGCGCGAAACAAGGGCTCGTATGACCTGTCGGTACCAATTCTTGTCCTGGTGGTGGATCCAGTGCTCCACTGTGCGAATCACCCCCTCATCGTCCTCAAAATATCTTCCACGAATGACACCCATTAATGGCCCAAACAAGTGGAAGTTCGAGGTAGCTAGGTCGGGTGTGTCAGCTCTCCCTGACCGCTGCAAATCGTGGAGCCCCGCCGAACCGCCTAATGATGACCTCACCCTCCGTGCCCAGCCACTAACTGTATTTTTGTCGTCAGCGGATGCTCCATGGACTTCGCACAAGCGTTTGTGAATCTTCCCCACAGGTTCTTTCCGTGCAATGAGAAATTCAATGACGCTACGTTGCTTCTAACGTACATCACCTACAGACGCCATTTTGAAACTGTCCTGCAGCTACGCTCGCTGTCGGAAGTGACGGATACTCGGCGCACTCACTCAGGAGACTTAAAATTACACATACGCAATGTTTCGCATTCGTAGCGTCGTTTTCGGCTGAGAGAAAAAATGCGTTGCATTACTTTCTGTGCAACCCTCGTACGTTGGCTTTCGTGACCGGTTCAGTCTAATTAAAATCCTTCGGCGTGCACTGCCAGATTCTCGCTCAAATGACCAAACAATAGGCAAAGCCAGTTTTTTTTTGACAGTGAAAAGTCATACAAAGCACCTGTTTAGGGATTAATATTGATCACACTTTGAATTTTATTTTAGATTTTCAATACATAAATAAAGGGAATGCGAGTTTGAAGCACGCAGACTGCGTGCATTGTCGTCACTCAGGAGTTATCTGAAATCAAAAATGGATAACATCAGTTGATACTAGATTAAATTTATGGCAGCTTATACCTAATCACAATGAAATAAACTTAAATTTAACTATATAGTGCTAACTCAAACTTTGAGTTCGAGTTTTGGTGGTTTTGCTCACTCTTCATTGCTTTACAAAAAATATTTGATACTAGCAACTTTAATATATAAGCTCCCAAGAAAAGTGTTTACTTTTCAAGGGTCAAAGATAGAAGTTAATAGGATTAACCGTTTTTACTTTATGATGCATACACTTTTGACAAACTGTCTCTCTAGAAAAAACATTTTTAAAGTTTAGGGGAAACTTTTATATGTATTATTAGTTCAAATTGCATAAAAACCACATGTTATTAATATATTTTTGATGTCGGTGAAAACAAATCTGTAGTTAGATGAAAATGGAAAATCCAATATGGTGGCCCAAAAGTTATGTTTGAAAAAAATTTTGATCACAAAAAGTATGTTCCTTACTTACTTTTAGTCAGTAATTCCAGGGTCATATATCAAGCCCACCTATAACTCGAATTCTTCCTGCAGAGCACTTTCCTCGTTCTTTTTGGCGAGAAAAGTCGACCTGGCTGGACTGTACATAGTCCTTGTATACACCCTCTAAAGGTCTCTCTAATTTTCCTGTGAGCAGTATCTGCCTTACCCCTTGTGATATACGCCCCTATATCCTTACATTTGTCCTCTAGCCATGCCTGCTTAGCCGTTTTGCACTTCCTGTAGATCTCATTTTTGAGGCGAGGCTTGGCTAGCATCTGCATTTATGTTCAATCATGCGATTCCCGCAGTGTTTCCATATTTTTGTTCATCCACTGTGCATCAAATCAGTCTTCGGACAGGCAACAACTAAAACAACAACGCACCCAACAACTTTACGTATCCAGCATTATTACTCAGTTTTATCACTTACAATCTCGTGAGATGATTTTTTTTTGATTAGTATTAAAGTTGCCGATGTGAGGTGTCCCTTACTTTCACCCAACGTGATTTTCCAAAATAGTATTCCTTTTACCAAGACAAATATCTCTCTGTCGGCTGCAGAAATGTATCTGCTTAGAAGGGTAAGGGCGCCTGGAAGTAGAGGACTGCATTCTGCCGGCTACAGGGCTGACAAGAGCCGCAAAGGCGGCGGTGCCACACGGAGAGGAGGGAAGTCGCTACAAAGCGCTCCTCCGCCTGTTCGCTGCAGTCCCCCTACAGCCCTAGAGGCCGTTGTCGGGATGCGGGCTCCAGGACGTATTTCAGCAGCGCATTTCAGTAATTACATCTGGCCACCGGGTCTCGGAAATTGTACCCTTTGTATGAGTCATTTTTAGATACGAGCAGAAAACGCTGTTTCTGCAACCGGGCTTTGAGACGAGAATCCGAGCAATAAAAACTATCGGTAAAAGGATATTAGCGGAAAAAGACACATTCTGTGTAGCACGCCTTATAATGAGTCACCCTCCTCTAACATTACCTTTTTTTATAGAAATAAAATAGTATACGAGGGTATACTATCGATTCTTACATAGCTTAAAATTATCTCAGCTGTTTCACTAAAAGAATTCATATGATTTTGTATACGATGTATTATATTTCAGGCTAAAATGTATTAAAAAAATCAATGTGTTACAATCGATATGTACTAACCGTTAAAATTACTCTTCTTTTAAAAATAACTGAAATTACAAAATTTTGGCATACTTAAAATTCATATTATTAATTGCACACTGTAATGCTACTTATTAAATTTATTTCTGGATTTCTTTATGAAATAATGATATAATTTGATAAAAATTCTCCTGTCGAGAAAGTTGGTAAACTATTTTGCTTTGTAAACTCCTTGGAAATTGTGAGTACGGCAGAATGCAAGTAGTGGTGGCCATGCCTCTGATGGAAGTGGACGTGTTTCTAAACTTGTCAACAACAATGTAATTTTTGTCGTGATACAAGTGAAAATTGTAAAGTAGGTGTGATTTAGAAGAATGGGATAAAAGTATAAGAAAATCATAGCAACAGGCAAATCTTCGTCAGTTATTTAGTCATCAAGAACCTACAAAATCGAAATTTTAGATGCAACAGTGTACCCCTAGACAAGACTTTGAGCCATCAGCAAAAACAACAAGAAGAGAAAATCAAGATAAGTAAAAAGTTCTCCTTTTGTACATCTTACGCCTCTCGAAGCTTTGAAAATTTGTGCAAAGACAAAGAATTTTAATTGTGATGTGTGGGAGGGTAAGATTACAACCTCCATATTTATTTATGTCACATCGTAACTCCTCTCAAAAATCATCTTGTGATGCAGTTCTTGTTGTGTCCGTGCTTGCTACGAAAATGGGATGAGAAGTTCCGCCCTATGCAAGACACCTTTTTTTCTGTTTTGTTTGACCCATACATGTTTCAGCACTTTTGTGCTATCATCAATAGGTTTAATTTTTTTAACTGTAAAATTGTTGTTACATATTAACATTTGAGTTGTCTAACATTATGTCAAAGTTCCATTTATAGCTTAATTGGCGAAAAGTGGATGTATGCATTAGTTTCCCCAATTAATGTATAAATGGAACTTTGACATAATGTTATAAACAACACAAATGTTAATATGTAACAATAATTTTACAGTTAAAAATAAAAATTTAACCCACTGATGATAGCACAAAAGCGCTGAAACATGTATGGGCGAAACAAAACAGAAAAAGGTGTCTTGCATAAGGCGGAATTTCTGATCCCATCCTCTCAAAAATTTTCACATAAAATTCCTCTCTTACTGACATTAACAGGAAAGTAAAGGAAATTGATTCATAGATCTGATATAATCAAGTTTTCCTGAAGACATTTGAGATTCACCTTCATTGACGATAATGATGGAAATTGAAGAAGGGGAAAATAAGCTGAAGATATGAATTGGAGTTTGTATTATGGAGGGCTTCGGACTAGGACAGTCCATGTATCTACGTTTGCTATAATGCTGTGGTGGTGTAACGGCTAGCATACGTCCTCAGTAAACAATAATACCCAAGTTTCAGCCATGTCACAAATTTTAATTCATTTCTTCAGCTCCCATCATTATCGCAGAAATAAGTTCAGTCTGAAGATACAGCATAACAGGAAGTCAAACACTGTCACTTCTTTATTTTATTGGATGACCAGTTTCACCATTTAAGGGATCCGTAGCCTTACAGGCTCACTTGCCTGTCTGTCTATTTTTCCGTCCAGCTGTTAAAAACCCTTTTCCTAATGAACCAATAGATGTATCAAGTTGAAATTTATGTCACCCACGAACGTCTACAGTTCCCTGGTGGTGTAAAAAATTGAAGTTTCGAAGTCAATGCAATCAAAAGATTCGGTCATTTATTGAACATATTCTAATACTCGCAAAACTCACTCATCAAAACCTATAGGGTACTTCCCGTTAAACTAGAACCATGAAATTTGGCGAGAAGCAAGGTTTCAAGTACAAGTAAAGGGAAAAAAATCAGAAAGTTGTTAATCTGTAATTATATCACACGATAAAATACAGGGTTTTTACAAATGATTGAAGCGATTTCACAGCTCTACAATAACTTTATTATTTGAGATATTTTCACAATGCTTTGCACACACATATAAAAACTCAAAAAGTTTTTTTATGCATTCACAAATGTTCGATATGTGCCCCTTTAGTGATTCGGCAGACATCAAGCCGATAATCAAGTTCCTCCCACACTCGGCGCAGCATGTCCCCATCAATGAGTTCGAAAGCATCGTTGATGCGAGCTCGCAGTTCTGGCACGTTTCTTGGTAGAGGAGGTTTAAACACTGAATGTTTCACATAACCCCACAGAAAGAAATCGCATGGGGTTAAGTCGGGAGCGCGTGGAGGCCATGACATGAATTGCTGATCATGATCTCCACCACGGACCGATCCATCGGTTTTCCAATCTCCTGTTTAAGAAATGCCGAACATCATGATATAAGTGCGGTGGAGCGCCATCCTGTTGAAAGATGAAGTCGGCGCTGTCGGTCTCCAGTTGTGGCATGAGCCAATTTTCCAGCATGTCCAGATACACGTGTCCTGTAACGTTTTTTTCGCAGAAGAAAAAGGGGCCGTAAACTTTAAACCGTGAGATTGCACAAAACACGTTAACTTGTGGTGAATTGCGAATTTGCTGCACGAATGCGTGAGGATTCTCTACCGCCCAGATTCGCACATTGTGTCTGTTCACTTCACCATTAAGAAAAAATGTTGCTTCATCACTGAAAACAATTTTCGCACTGAACGCATCCTCTTCCATGAGCTGTTGCAACCGCGCCGAAAATTCAAAGCGTTTGACTTTGTCATCGGGTGTCAGGGCTTGTAGCAAAAGTAAACGGTAAGGCTTCTGCTTTAGCCTTTTCCGTAAGATTTTCCAAACCGTCGGCTGTAGTACGTTTAGCTCCCTGCTTGCTTTATTCGTCGACTTCCGCGGGCTACGCGTGAATCTTGCTCGCACGCGTTCAACCGTTTCTTCGCTCACTGCAGGCCGACCCGTTGATTTCCCCTTACAGAGGCATCCAGAAGCTTTAAACTGCGCGTACCATCGCCGAATGGAGTTAGCAGTTGGTTAATCTTTGTTGAACTTCGTCCTGAAGTGTCGTTGCACTGTTATGACTGACTGATGTGAGTGCATTTCAAGCACGACATAACGCTTTCTCGGCTCCTGTCGCCATTTTGTCTCACTGCGCTCTCGAGCGCTCTGGCGGCAGAAACCTGAAGTGCGGCTTGAGCCGAACAAAACTTTATGAGTTTTTCTACGTATCTGTAGTGTGTCGTTCCCATATGTCAATGAATGGAGCTACAGTGAATTTATGAAATCGCTTCAATCATTTGTAATAGCCCTGTATTTCTTTGTCATTTGCTATCAGACGTCAGACTTGAAATTAGATCATTCTCCAAAGTCTTCGAAGTCCTGGGACCGATATGTCGCCAGTATCAATGTCGATAACTGGCAAAAATCGTCAAGATTGTCAATACGCGAAATGGATGATCCATGTACATAATGAAGTTTTCACAGAACCCTCAGTGCGCCAGTCGTACTCGCACTTGGCAGACTTCTTTTTTGTTGTCCTCAATTCCTTTAATTACTAAAAACGAAAGAAAAGGGGGCACTGTAGCCACAGAGGTAGTAATAAAGTGACACAAAATACATAAAAAACACAGCTGCAGTAAGTAAAATTTTTAAAAATTGAAAAAAGTGTAATATTTTGTGGAATGGATTTCTCTTACAGTAAGAAATAAATCAGATTAGAGAAACATTTGACGCGCCTTTGAATAATGTTCGAAATCATGTGCAATAGATGAGATGCTCATACGTTAGTGGCAAAAGTAAGAGTACTGCGTGAAATTCCACTAGACAAATGTCCTCTAGTACTGTTCAAAATTTTAAGATTCTAAGTTAAATTGAACGTTAAATTCTCAGTCAGCACTTCATTTGCTGCACACGAATTCGAGGATCATTCAAAGGTACGCCTAATGTTCCTCTAATCCATTGTATATCTCACTTTTAGGCAAATAGTTTCACAAAACATTTGACGGTATTTTTTTATTTTGAAGTTTTGTTCAGTAAGAATGAAATATAGAATATTTAAATACTGATCTATATCCTATTACAATCTAGAATATATGGATCAAAAGCGGGCAGAGCAGTGTCACTTTATGCTGTGATTTAGTATTTTTTGACACTTCATTTACGTAGCTGACATCAGCTGTTCGTGAAATATTTCAATTTTCTTGGAAATCAGTAATAAAGTTTTTCCTAATCACCCTAATTAATTTCATCCAATCACATCTTTCTTTCGCAAAACTAGATCTCACGCTGATCAGTTTGACACTCCAGGATAGAAAGTTCTCGGTAGTTTTGCCGGATAAGATTCTGATAAAATCCCAAGCTCTCGATGACTGCCTCTATCATCATCCTCAGGGGCTAACTCTGGTTATCGTGAAACTTGCAAACATCAGTTTCACGACAGTCAGACAGTCAATGAAAGCTTGAAATTTTATGCGATTTTTACACGGTAAGTTTACGGAGAACTTTCTATCGAAGGACTCGGTCGCGAAAGAAGTCGTCGTCATATTTAATAAATGATTCGTCCATTTCGCAATCCTCATATGACTATGAAAATTCGAAATTTTCCCTCTCACTAATTAAGTTTTTGTTAATTACCATGATTACTTTTAGGCAGTTAATTATTTGTCTGCGAAAGCAGCTACATTTACATAACTACTCTGCAATTCACACTTAAGTGCGTGGCAGAGGGTTCCTTGCACCCCTTTCAGACTATTCTATACCGTTCCAATCTCTAATAGTGTGTAGGAAGAATGAACACTTAAATTTTTCTGTACGAGGTCTGTTTTCTCTTATTTTATTTTGATGATCATTTCTCGCTATGTAGGTTGGCAACAATAAAATGCAGAGGAGAAAGTTGGTGATCTAAATTTCGAGAAAAGATCTCGCCGCAACGAAAAACGCCTTTTTTTTAATGACTGCCATCCCAGTTCGCTTATCATATCTTCGACACTCTCTCTCCTATACAAAACGAACTGCTCTTCTCTAGACTTTTTCGAGATCCTCCGTCAGTTCTATCTAGTAAGCTTCTCATATAGCACAGCAGAACTGTAGCGGGGGACGAACAAGCGTAGTGTAGGCAGTCTCTTTGTTCGGCCAATGAAACGTAGTCTTTGGTTTGCCTTCCCCACGACATTGTCTATGTGGTCGTTCAAATTTAAATTTTTCGTATTTGTAATTCCTAGGTATTCCAGCCTTTAAATTTGTGTGATTTATCATGTAATCGAGATTTAACAGATTTCTTTTTGTACGCGTGTGGTTGACCTCACACTTTTCCTTGTCGAAATACAATTGCCACTTTCCGCAACAGTCAGATACCGTGTCTAAGCAGACCTTAGGCTGGTCAGTATGATACCCCTTTTTTCAATTTCCCACTCTTCGTTTGGCTATGAAAATACACACCAAATTGGTGTAATTTCTAGAGAGTCTTGGTTTGGGTGCGTTCCTACATTTGGCCAATAAAACAACATGAAGCAAATCAAATCGAATTACTGCAAAGCGCAGGTCATCAGTTGGCAATCTTTGTTTGTTTGCATAATTTTCATTGCCAGCACTTTACAGGATTGTTATGATGAACCAGCTACAACAATAATTCGAGCGGGCGATTGCCCGAGGGAGGTGGCCCTCTACAACAATCGGGAGCCCTGCCATCAATGTACACGTTGAGACGTCTGCCGCTTGGCAAGTAGTCCGACCTCACGACGTGTCGCTCGGTCCTTTATTCTGACATGTGACATACGACAAGGGCCTCCGAACAGTCGGATTTGTAACTGCTTTGAATGAAATGGTCTGTCATCGCTGTTGTCAGCTTAGAGGAGCTGTCAGCTCCTAATACTGCCTCTGCGTCAAAACTGTTTCTCAATGGAACTGTCTCTCAGTGAACTGAGTTACGTACTGCTGAATCTCCGCGGTGGATTTACGCGGGGTTCATAACTCTTAATACCTGCTTCATTACACCGTGGAGTATCATACAATGAAGGCTTTCACGACCGGATGTTTCAGCTGCCGAGTATTCTTCCGGGTTGTGTGGCCGTGGTCCACGGAACTCTTCTACCCCTGACGTTTCGTCCAAAGCTACGTTGGACATCTTCGGAGGTGCTCCTGGTTGTGCTGAGTCTTGTCGACTGACGAATCGGAAGTCGTAGAACGGCCTAAATACTGTGGAAAGTGGGCGTGGTCTGGATTTTACACGATAGCAGAGATAAACCTAGCCAAGGGTAAAATATAACTATCGATCATAGTATGTCAAAGATAAAAACTTCTCATCTGTTCTGTAGCTCCACTGTCCATATGTCGCTGAGTTTCATAGCTTCTTCTTTTCTGTTAAAATTATCACCATACTTATATATTTCGGTGGCTTCTCTACATAGCCGTGGATAATAGTTCGTCATAGTAGATAAAACTTCAGTTTCCGAAAATTTCACTGCGTGATCACCCGATGACGAGCATGTTCCGCCACGGCTGACTTGTCCGATTTCCCTAGTCGGCAAAGACTTTTATGTTCCTTCAACCGTGTATTCACACTTCTCTTTGTAGTTCCGATGTAGACCCTACCACATGTACACGGAATCTTGTATACACCACTTGCAGACAGAGGGCGACGTTTATCATTAACGGAACGAAGTGCTTGGCCTACTTCCTTAGTTGGTCTGAAAATCGGTCGAATGTTATGTTTCCTTAAAATCTTGCCGATTTGATACGTTACTTTTTTGATGAGGGATAGAGAAACCGTGTTCTTCCATCGCTGTGTCCTATCGTTGTCCTTAGACCTCCAGTTATTCGGTCGCAAAACTCTATTTATTTCCTTACTAGAGCACCCATTATTCTCAAAAGCCTGCTTTAGATGTTTTAACTCAGCGTCCAGGTATTCCGGCGCAGAAATCATTTTAGCTCTGTCCACTAGACTTCTAATTACACCTCTTTTCTGTTGTGGATGATGATTGGAATCCTTATGCAAGTATCTGTCGGTATGTGTAACCTTCCGAAAGACTTTACGTTTGAAGCTGCCATAGAAATATATAAACATGGGGATAATTTTAAGAGAAAAGAAGAAGCTATGAAACTCAGCGACATATGGACAGGGAGCTACAGGATCGATGAGAATTTTTTATCTTTGACGTACTATGATCGACAGTTATATTTTATCCTTGACAGGGTTTCTCTCTGCTATCACGTGAAATCCAGACCACGCCCACTTTCCACGGTATTTAGGCCGTTCTTCGACGTCCGATTCGGCACAACCAGGAGCACATTCGAAGATTTCCAACGTAGCTTTGCATAAAACGTCAGGGATAGAAGAGTTCCATGGACCAGGGCCATAAACCCGGAAGAATTCTCGACAACCGTGGAGTATGTTAAAACATTCGAGTATTCCGACAATCAAATGCTTATACTGTTGCTAGATCTGACTATATTCATACATAGACCCACATGACTATTCTACAATTCACAATTAAGTGCTTAGTTGAGGGTTCCTAGAACGACTTTCAGATTATGTCTCGACCATTCCACTATTGAACAGCACGTGGGGAAAAGTAAACATCTAAATCTTTCCGTGCGAGCCCTTATTTGACCACGGTCATTTCTAACTATGCACGTGACAGTCAACTAAATACAATGCAAGAAAAAAAAGAAACGATGCACCACGAAGGAATTCTCCGAGTGGGTAGAAAATCGGTAGATGTGATGATGTACATGCACAGACAAACAAATGATTACAATTTAAGAAAAACTGGATGATTTATTTAAGAGATGAAGCTTCACAAGTTGAGCAAGTCAAAACACGTTGGTCCACCTCTTGGCTCTTATACAAGCAGTTGTTCCGCTTGGTATTCATTGATACAGTTGTTGATGTCCTACGGGGTGACATCGTGCCAAATTCTGTCAAAATGGCGCGTTAGATCAGCAAAATCCCGAGGCGGTTGCAGGGCACTGCCCGTAATGCTCAAAACGTTCTCAACTGCAGCGAGATCCGGCGACTTTGCTGGACAAGGTAGGGTTTGGCAAGCACGCAGACAAGCAATAGATACCCTTGTCGTGTGCAGGCGGGTGTTATCTTGCTGTACTGTAATCCCAGGATGGCTTGCCACGAAGTGCAACAAAACGGTGCATATTATATCGTTCCGCTGTGCTGTAAGGGTGCCTTAGATGACAACCAAGCGGATTCTGCTATGAAATGAAATGGCATCCGAGATCATGACTCCTGGTTGTCGGGTCATATGGTGGGCGACAGTCAGGCTGGCAACCCACAGCTGTCCGAGGCACCTGCAGGCACGTCTTCGCTGCTCGTCGGGGCTCAATTTGAAGCGGGGCTGAAGACAATTCCACTCTAGTCAACGAGATCTCAGCATTATGACGATCTAACGCGCCAGTTGGACAGAATGTGGCACGATATCCCTCAGGGGCTCTTTATTCTCATGAAGTGCTGAGTGCTATTGACAAGGGATTTCAAATCGATTCCGTATTCCTGGATTTCCGGAAGGCTTTTGACACTGTAGCACACAAGCGGCTCGTAGTGAAATTGCGTGCTTACGTAATATCGTCTCAGTTATGTGACTGGATCTGCGATTTCCTGTCAAAGAGGTCACAGTTCGTTGTAATTGACGGAAAATCATCGAGTAAAACAGAAGTGATTTCAGGCGTTCCCTAAGGTAGTGTTATAGGCCCTTTGCTGTTCCTTATCTATATACACGATTTGGGAGACAATCTGAGCAGCCGTCTTCGGTTGTTTGCAGATGACGCTGTCGTTTATGGACTAATAAAGTCATCAGAAGATCAAAACAAACAGCAAAAACATTTTAAAAAAATATCTTAATGGTGCGAAAAGTGGCAGTTGACCCTAAATAACTAGAAGTATGAGGTCATCCACATGAGTGCTAAAAGGATCTCGTTAAACTTCGGTTACACGATAAATCAGTCTAATCTAAAAGGCGTAAATTCAACTAAATACCTCGGTATTACAATTACGAACAACTTAAATTCGAAAGAACACATAGAAAATGTTGTGGGGGAGGCTAACCAAAGGCTGCGTTTTATTGGCAGGACAGTTAGAAAATGTAACAGACCTACTAAGGAGACTGCCTACACTACGCTTGTCCGTCCTCTTTTAAAATACTTCTGCGTGGTGTGGGATCCTTACCAGATAGGACTGACGGAGTACATCGAAAAAGTTCAAAGAAAGGCAGCACGTATTGTATTATCGCGAAATATGGGAGAGAGTGTCACAGAAATGATACAGGGTTTGGGATGGACATCATTAAAAGAAAGGCGTTTTTCGTTGCGACGGAATCCTCTCACGAAATTCCAATCACCAACTTTCTCCTCCAAATTCGAAAATATTTTGTTGACACCGACTTACATAGGGAGGAACGATGACCAAGATAAAATAAGGGAAATCAGAGCTCGTACGGAAAGATATAGGTGTTCATTCTTTCCGCGCGCTATACGAGATTAGAATAATAGAAAATTGTGAAGGTGGTTCGATGAACCCTCTGCCAGCACTTAAATGTGATTTGCAGCGTATCCATGTAGATGTAGATGCAGTTGCAGGAGGACATCTAGCAACTTTATCAATCAGTACCAAGCCGAATAACTGCTTGCATAAGGGCCAGAGGTGGACCAACGCGTTATTGATTTGCTCAATTTGTGAAGCTCTTTCTCTTGAATATATCATCCAGTTTTACTGAAATTTTGATCATCTGTTTGTCTGTACATATACATCACATTCGGATAATATCATCGAGGTGCGTCGGTTTTTTTTTTTTTGTTACTGTGTTTTTCGAGTGCGGAGAAGAAAGAAACACGCCTATGCTTTAATGATTCCCATCCCTGTTCGTGTATCATATCCGTGACAATCTCTACCCTACTACACGATACTACAAAACAAGCTGCCCTCCTTTGAGCTTTTTCGATGACCTCTGTCAATCCTATCTGGTAAGGATCCCTACCACGCCTTAATACTCCAGGATGGATAGGCGTAGTGTAGGCATCTCTTTTGTAGATTTCTTGCATCTTCTAAAGGGTTCTGCCAATAAAAAGCAGTCTTTGGTTTGCCTTCCACACCAAATTTTCTGTGCAATGGTTCATTTTGTAAATCCTGGGTATTTAGTATAATCAGCAATGTTTAAATTGATTTATCATGTAAGCGAAAGTGAACAAAACCTTTTTAGTATCCATGTGGAGGACCTCACTTTTTTCAGTGTTTAGGATAAACTGCCACATTTTGGACCATTTACATGTATTGTTTAAATAATTTAGCAATTCCTTTTTTATCTTCTGACGATTTTACCAGACTGTAAACGAGAGCATCATCTGTAAACAATCTAAGGGAGCTACTCAATCGTCTACACAGATTAAGATCAGCAGAGAACGTATAACGCTTTCTTGGTAAATCGCAGATATCACATCTGTTTCACTCGATGACTTCCCATTAATTACTACAAATTTTGACCCTTTTTACAGGAAATCATGAATCACTGCTATTATAAGCCCTTACACGGTTAATGTGTGTTGTATAGATTATTGTCAAGATAAATCTCATTTTGTATGGCTTGCACTGCCGCTGAGAATTTTTTGAAGGTTAAAACCATGGACCCATGGGGATTGTAAACATTTTGTCAAAATTAAAAATTTATTAACATCCGCTCCAGGCTTGTTTCGGCTTTTAGGCGGTTGTCAAGCGGTACTCGCATACGGATGAGAGTCAACAACATTTCTGCACTGAAATTTTTTTCATTTTGGCGCACGTATGGGTAAACAGTCATATAACAAAATCTCATTCTGGAAACAGAAATGTACGTTGGTGGACATATGGGTCATTAATAATGTCGACATTGTCAACCGTGTATATTTAAACAAGCTGACAAATGAAGTAGATAGGACACGCCGCGTGTGTCAGCCCTGATGCTGATGCATACTAACTAAGTCAAGAGCATTGATGTACAAATACAACTTGATAATGCATTAAAAGACGGAAACCGGCCTGTAGAGGATGTTCTGACAAAATATTTACAGCCTCGATGGAACAATGATATTTAACGCCATATAATTTTGAGGAATCTGAATTCTACAACAGTGACGTATGTTTATTAAGACAATATGAATGTGTTTAGGAAAAGGATACTGCCTTGAGCAGATATAATTTTCATCCTCTTGGGCCACTCCTTCTACTCCACTGAAATGCATCTTCAAAGAACCCGCAATTTTTTTGCTTTAGGTTATTACATAATATTAGCACTTTAATACTATAATGTTTCATAGCATTAAGTCATTTTATTATGCTGCACTTTGGAAAGTTTACATTCTTTGTTTCTTTTCACATTCCAAGGACCCTTCTCCACGGAATCCAGAGAATACGACTAATGTAGTTCGCTGTAAGAGCCAGAAGTGTGTAGTCGATGAATGGTTTGTCTGACAGGATTAACAGATGTGTAAGACCGGAAGTTTCTTGTGTACGTGACTGTATGTTAAACTGTCAAAATACTTCGTAACCAAGCTCTAAAAAATGTATCTCATAGTAAGGAACTGTTTTGTAGGCTTAAATTCCATCGTCAGATGACAATTCTCAGTCTTAAGTTCATCAGCGTAGTCTCCACGACTAAAAGGACGCTAGATCTGCAATTAGACTCTTACACTGTTTTGTTATCCTAGTGCATTCTGCATCTGAATTTTACACTTTCCAGCTTACATTCGCAACATTTATTGCCTGTGTACGCAGGACCATGTTGACTTTGTGAGGGATTTAAGACAATAATTCATTCTGAGTCTCATGTTGGTTCTCCTTTTCTCTCCTACATATCCATGTCTTAATTTATTCACGAAGTAGTCACTAATTATTAGACAGTTTATTCAGTTATTTGCTTGTTCCGTGTATCAACTTGTGGCTGTTTGCTGCGGCAAGGGACGTATCATTAAGTTTACACGTATTGTTCGGTTTCTCAGCTTAATTCTCTTCATTTACGTTACTGGATTTATGCTTTATTATTATTCTACAATAAAATTTTATATAAAACCATGTACAGGTCTTAACTACTCAGAAATACATCTGTGGAATACTAAGAGTTGGTCAAGCAGAAATGATGTACTTATTTTTAAAGATATTTTAGTTATCTGACAGCACTGATAATTTACAACGGTGGTGATCAAATAGTTCTGTTGCGTCTTACGTTTCTCCATTCTGCAGAGGAGTAAAGTTAAGGCGTCGATAGCAGGCGCAATTTTTGCTCTGATGTTATATTTACAAACGATAATCTCATTTTCAAATTGTGACTGGTTCATCACAACAAATTTCATAAAAGAGTGATTGCGTTGGGAGGCTACTGATAATATGCGTAAGTTGCCTGCATATGGTTCGAGTGTGGGTACCGGATGTCG